>NW_006921741.1:4063781-4106224 GCF_000298275.1 Orycteropus afer afer | reverse complement strand
AAGGAGGGGTCGCTATGAGTCGGGGCCGACTCGACGGCAAACAACAACAACAACAACAACCTATACATACTTCTTGGGAGCTCTGGTAGCATAGTACCTAAGTCACTTGACTGCTAACCAGAAGGCTGGTGGTTCAAACCCACTTTAAAAAAAAGATTTAAAGATAAATCTTCACTAAATGTTAGCTTCTTTCTCCCTGACCCCCACCCCTCTTTGGAAATGCCTCCCTTCTGAAAAACTTGCTATTTGAGCTTTCTATATAAAAACACATTTATGTTGATTTTCAGGAATATTATTAAGCTTTTTGCTTTGCTTGACATTATTATGAGAGTCAAAGAGAGCACAAATTAATTATATGGAAATGTAAAATTATTGATCAGGTATGATAGGGAGAAGCACGTATATAAATGGCTACAGACACATGGTCTTAAGAGCTGATAGATGGTATTAAGAGCTGCCTGGAATTTTAAACCATAGTCTGGTGTTTGGCTGTGGGTAGTTGGGTCCTTTCTCACAAGCTTCTCTTCTGCTAGAAATGTGCAGTATCTCCCACTCTCCATTAAGCTTTCTCCTGCTGTACTCTCAGAAATTCAGAATTTAATTCAGGAGTTATCTCAATGTGTGATTTCACCAGTCTTGTTGTTGTTGTTGTTATGTGTTGTCGAGTCTGCCTTGACTCATAGCAACCCCTCCTTGGGTTTCTGAGGCGGTATCACTACGGAAGTGGATTGCCCAACCTTCCTTTTGAGGAGTGGCTGATGGGTTTGAACCACCAGCCTTCTGGTTAGCAGTCAAGTGTCTTAGGCACTATGCTACCAGAGCTCCTTTCACCAGTCATATACTGTGTCATTTATCAATTGGTAAACCAAATATAAATTAATGGACATAATGTACCCATTTATAAGTTATTTTCCTATCAGTATTTCTTTGGTGCCTGCTGCCTCTGTGAGCCAGTAGAGTGCTAGAAGATGACCAAATAAATACAGAGTAACAAATAATCACAAACTCCAGAAACAATCCAGCTCAGTTTGACAGCTTCATTTATTGGGTGTCAGGGAGATACTTGTATCTGTGGTTGTTTTTGTCCATATATAACATAGTCTTGTTTTCTGTTGCTAAATTTGTTGAATCTGACCTATGAAATGTATCAGTACTATTAGTTCTTCTGACTGCTCTGCTCTCAGAATAGCTGGGAATTACTACCATATTGTATTAAGCTTAAACTGCTCTGCTTGTATGTAGTTGTTGTTATGTGCCGTCGAGTCAGCCCTGACTCATAGCGACCCCTCCTTGGGTTTCCGAGGCAGTATCACTACAGAAGTAGGATTGCCCAACCGTATAGTCAAGTTAAATTATTCTTATTTACTGAGAACCTGTATAGTGTGTTGTGATTAAGAACACAGAGTCTGAGGCCCCACTGTCAAAATTCTAACTTTGCTGCTTACTGGCCATGTAACCATGGGCCAGTTATTTAACCTATCTGTGCCAAAGTTGTCTCATCAGTAAAATGAAAATAAGGAGAGTGTGATGATTAATTCTATGTGTTTACTTAGCAAGGCCATGATTCTCAGTATTATGTAATTATCCTCCGTTTTGTGATCTGATGTAAAGGGAGTTTCCTTAAGGGTGTGGCCTGCATCCAGTATATATGGATATTCTGGCAAAGCTCTCTTTCTCTTGATCCTGCATCAGACTCATCATCATCTGACTTCTGCTTCTTGGAATGTGTGCCAGCAGCCTGCTATCTGACCTGATGATTTTAAGTTTGTTAGGCCCTGCAACCACATGAATCAGGAGAATCTGAAGCCTGATACCTCTCCCATGGATTTGGGACTTGTTAGCCTTCACAACTGCATGAGCCATTTCCTTGAAACAAATCTCTCTCTATATATATATATGTGTGTGTGTGTGTGTGTGTGTGTGTGTGCACGTCACTGGTTTTGCTCCTATAGAGATCCCAGCCTAAGACAAAGACTGACTCCATAGGGCTATTGTGCAGATTAAATGTGTTAGTACTTGTAAAGTATTTAGAATTGTGACTGTTGTTGTTGTTGTTATTTGCCATCGAGTCGGCCCCAACTCATAGCGACCCCTCCTTGGGTTTCTGAGGCAGTATCACTACGGAAGTAGGAATGCCCAACCTTTCTTCCGAGGAGTGGCTGGTGGGTTTGAACAGCCAGCCTTCTGGTGAGCAGTCAAGTGCCTTAGGCACTATGCTACCAGAGCTCCTAGAATTGTGACTAGCACAGAGTAAGTTCTCAAAGCTATTATCATTGACCACCTATTATGTGACAGGTATTGGACAATGTATGCTGTGGCAAAATGATTAATTCCCTTCCCTCAAAGAGTTTATAGTCTAATAGGGTGGTCAGTGAACTATGGCACATAGACCAACTTAAGTCTGCCACTCATTTTTGTCAACAAAGTTTTATTGAAATGCTGCTATGCTCATTCATTTACGTATTATCTATGGCTGGTCTTATGCCACAAAGGCAGAGTTGAGTAATTGTGGCCTACAAAACTAAAAACATTTACTAATCTTTTACAGGAAAGGTTTGCCAATTGCTATCTAGTAGAGAAGAGAAATATATCAATAAATAAATTTTAGGCAGCATGGTAGATAATGGAGCCCTGGTGGCACAGTGGTTAAAATACTTGGTTGATAACTAAGAGATAAACAGTTTAAATACACAAGCTTCTCTGTGGGAGAAAGATATGAAAATCTACTTCTATAAAGTTTTACAGCCTTGGAAATGCTACAGGGAAGTTCTCTGTTCTATAGGGTCACTATGAATCAGAACAACTTGATGGCAGTATGTTATTTGTTAACTTGTTTCTGTAGTTTATAAGCTTAGTACAGTGCCTACTACCTGATTATCAATTTCCTGACCTGTACTTGATAATGTTCTTAGTCTTGTAGATATAGTAGTGGAAAAAAGAGACAATACATAAATAAATAAATAAAAATCTCAACCTGCATGGAGGCTGGAGTCTAATAGGGAGACAGATAAGTAAAGTAAATGAGGAAAATATTGCAAAGGTCAAGTAGGGCCTTGACTCCAGAATTTGGAGTAAGCCTACACAAATGTCCAATGGGATTACAGCCATCAAGTCTTATTCAAACCTGTTCAATATTAATTCCTATCTATAATCTCCACTCAACAAATACTATCCTTTCAACTCTGATGTATAATTTACTATCATAGGGCCTTGCACAGACTAAGTGTTTAATAAAGGTTTGTTGAATGGATTAAAAAATCATCATCCTTTGTTCAATTTGTTATGGCTGGAAATTCTTCTCTACGTCCCTTGAATTTAGTCATTCTCCAAACTCAGGTTTGTTTGTTTTTTTCCCCTCCTCTAAGATGCCTTTCCTGACTATTGCTCATGTGCTTTCTATTTTGAAACTCAGATTAATATTTATCTCTCAGGGAGACACTGTGCTGTGCTGTGTTCAGATGAAAGTAAATATATAGTAGAGAAAGGATAAATCAATACAGAAGGTCCAGTGAGAACTGAGCTGGTTCTTATAGGAATGTAGGATTAGCATAGTAGAGGGTAACAAGACTGAGTTTTGCAGAGTAGTGTACACAGCAAGGAGAAGAGCAGTAAAATCAAACAGAAAGGGAAATGTGATGATTTTTCACACAGAATACATGTGAGGAGAAACCAGCTGGAAAAGAGTGTTAATGGAAAAGAGAACAGCATCTGCTAAGGACCAAATAGAAGAGAAACCTTGGTAGAACTGAGAAATTTGAAGCAATTCAAGTTTGGAGGACAGTATTAAAGGTGCAGTGGTGATAAGTAAGTTCATATTGGAAAACAAGAAGAGGTTTGTAAGCTATGGAAACACGAAACCATTGAATGACTGTAACAAAAGAAGTAACACAATTAATTCTGTATTCTAGAGAGATCATATTGCTAGATGGTGCCTGGCTACTAAGGGCTACCCACTCAGAAAGGGATCCAAATTGGAGATCCTGGATAGAGTGGGAGGAAAAATATGGAACAAAATTCAACAACACAAAAATGACCAGACTTACTGGTTGGATAGAGTCAGGTGGAACCTCTGAGACTATGTCCCTGGGTTATCCTTTGGACCTGACTCACTTCCATGGATTGGCTGTCAGTCCCATAGTAGTAGAAAGACCTACAAACAGAACACCTACCCCCGGGAGGTGCACTAACCTACCCTACGGAGTTGCTTCCCTATCCCTTATATCCAGCCATGAGACATCAGAGGGACAGCATTTGCATAGAGGGAAAGCTAGACAGACAGGAATACATGCATAAGAAGGGTACAGGGAATGGGAGTCACAGGGAGGAGAGGGGAGGAGAGCCTTTTATGGTTGGGGATTGTAATTGAGGCTGTGAAATCAAATGTGCATGAAGTGTTGAGAGTAAAAATAATCTGCTTTGTAAATTTGCACCCAAATAACAATAAAACTTTTTATTGTTATTTTTTAAAAAAATTTGAATGGAGCATAAATGAAGGAAGAATGACTATCACATGCCATATGCTAAATTTTTATTTTCCCACTTAATATTCACAACTGCCCTGTGAATTAGAGAATATTCTTTCATTTTATCAATGAGGTAAACAGTACTCAGAGAAACTAAGTAGATTAACCATGGTCACAAAGCAAAAGTGGGTGAGCTGAGACTTGAACCAGGTTTTTCAAGATAAATAGCATTAATTTTTTTTTTTTTCTGCTGAACCTGGTGTCTCCCCCAGCATGTCATGGTGAGCAGGAGTTGAGTAGGAATTGAGTAGATTAAAAGGAGGGGAGAGTGTCCTAGGCTGGATTCTCTAGAGGAACAAAACCAGTGAAGTTATACACCACCAGAGCTCCCATAAATATATACAGAGAGATTTATTTCCAGGAAATGGTTCACACAATTGTGAAGGCTGCCAAGTCCCAAATCGGGGGGTTAGGTGTCAGGCTATCTTGACTCATGTGGTTGCAGGGGCTGACAAACTCTAAACCTATATGGCATGCTCTTCCTCACAGGGTTGCAGGAGCTGGTAAATCTAAAATCTGGTGATGAAGCAGCAGGCTGCTGGCTCAAATGGTTGCTGGAGCTAGAAAATTCACAATGTACACATCAGGCAGCAGGCTTCTCACATCCCAAGAACTGGAGGTCAGAGGATGATGAGGTGAATGCAGGATCAAGAGAGAACATTCTTTGCCAGCACATTCACGTATTTCATAACTATAGGCCACACTAAAGAAAACCCCCCTTCCAACTGATTGGCTGCTCACATAAGATCACAAAATGGTATGTGATACATAGCGTCTGCCAAATCAGTGAAAATTATGACCTCGCCAAGTTGACTCATAACAATAACTATCACAGAGCATATTATGGACAGAGACAACTACATAAGGAAAACTGAGGAAATATGAGAATTGACTGTGCATTCAGAAAACTTCAAGTATGACTGTCACATGGGGTTCTTAGCAAAAGATATGGCTAGAGAAGCAGTAGTGTGTGGGAGGGGTAGTAATAAACACTCTAGTGAGCATTAACTAGTGAGCGCCTAACCCAAGCCACGGTATTTTCAGTCACCTTTTATGCATGTGAGAGCTGGACAGTGAATAAGGAAGACCAAAGAAGAGTTGATGCTTTTGAGTTGTGGTGCTGGAAAAGAATGCTAAGAGTACCCTGGTCTACTAAAAGGACTAACAAATCTGTCCTGGAAGAAGTTGCAGATGGAATGCTCCTTGGAACGAGAATGGCCAGACTTTGTCTCACCTACTTTGGTCTTGTTGTCAGAAGGAACCATTCCCTAGAGAAGGAGATCATGCTTGCTAAAGCGGAGGGTTAACGAGAAAGGGGAAGGCCCTCAACGAGATGTATAGACACAGTGGCTGCAATAATGAGCTCAGGTATAGCAAGGATCATGAGGCTCACACAAGGCAGGGCAGTGTTTCGTTCTGCTGTGCATAGGGTCGCTATGATTCAGAGACAACTCAACGGCACCTAACAACAACAACAACAACAACAGTGAGCATTAGGATGTTATCCAGCAGATGACAGGGAACTAAAGAATCTCCAACCCTTGCTCCAGGAAATTACATTAGCATATTTGTTTCTTTAAAGAGATAATTGTAGAGTCAGTGTAAAGGAAGTAAAAAGGATACAAAACGACAACCAAGAAAGTTACGTTGATATTATTATAATGATTCAGGTAAGCAATGATGAAGGTCAAAGCTAAGGTGGTAGCAGGAGACATGTGAAGAAAGGAAAGATTTCATGAGACTTCAATTTACAAAGTGGAATGAATAAAGTAAGGAGATTAACCTTCTAGAACTGAAAGCAGTTTTGGAGATTAGTAGGAAATAAAGTTGAAAGTGTAGGAATGCTTAGCTCATGGAAGGCCTTGGAGACTATTGGCTTTAAAATTTAGAATAGGTTATAAAGGTGAGAAAATTAATTTCAGGTCTAGATTGGTTTCAGATCACAGGGACAGATTATATAACCTACAAAACACTCCTTCAACTATGTGGTTCTGGGACTATTTACATTTATACATAAAATCTTGTGCTTGATAAGGACCTTAAAAATTATTCTGTCACCTACACTCCTCCCTGTTTATTTTATATCAGAGTCTGAGAGAATTGAAGATAGAGGCCTAGCCACAAATCCCTGACTTTTTGTCCAGTGCTTTTTACATTACACTGTGATCCTTCAGTCTTGGTGGAATTTGGAATCAAATATTCTGGTTCTAATCTTAAAGACTAAGAAAAAGGTCGTGCTAGTGGACCTGTTAAAGACGGAGACTTATTTTACCTCTCAAATTTTTCTGGGTACTTAGTGGCTGATAAAAAGTACATTGGGGAAGAAGTATGCATAATTGGACTGCTACCCTGAGAGGAGAAGAAAAGCATTTAATTGTTAAATTGTTTACTCCAAAAGGACACATTACAGCTTTTTGAGGTTACCACCTGTGGGTGCGGAATGCTCAAGAGAAAATTTATAATTATGCAGTTTCCTAAATCCATGCCTTCAATGACTAGTTTCCCAATAAGTGAAGCTCAATCAAGCGTTTTTAGGAGACAGAGCAATAATACTTAACTCAAAAAGTTTTAAATGTAGGAAGAAAGTGGATTTCTATGTATATTAATTTAGTGCCTAAATACATTTCAGAATGATCTCTGTAGGTTTATGCATTTAAAATGAGCCAAATAATTTTGTGTTCATCCTATATGCAGTCCTGGGTAATCACAGATGATTATAAACACATTCACACACATACATGCACACACACATATATGTTGTTGTTAGGTGCCGGCAATTCAGCTCTGACTCATCGCGACTCTATGTACAACAAAACAAAACACTGCCCAGTCCTGTGTCAGCCTCACAAACCTTGCTATACCTGAACCCACAGTTGCAGATATTGTGTAAATCCATCTCCTTAAGGATCTTCCCCCTTTTTCGCTGACTCTCCACCTTACCAAGAATGACATCCTTCTCCAAGGAATGGTCCCTTCTGATAACATGACCAAAGCAGATGAGATGAAGTTTGGCCATTCTCGCTTTCAAGGACCATCTCAGCTGCACTTCTTCCAGGACAGATCTGTTAGTTCTTTTAGCAGTCCATGGTACTTTCAGCATTCTTCACCAGCACCACAACTCTAACCATCAACTCTTCTTCAATCTGCCTTACTCACTGTCCAGCTTTCACATGCATATGAGGTGACTGAAAATACCATGGCTTGGATTAGGTGCACCTTAGTCTTCAAAGAGACATCTTTGCTCTTCAGCACTTTAAAGAGGTCTTTTGCAGCAGATTTGCCCAGGTCAATCAGTCATCTGATTTCTTGACTGCTGCTTCCATTGGTGTTGATTATGGAACCAAGTAATACGAAATTTTTGACAATTAAATCTTTTCTCCATTTATCATGATGTTGCTTATTGGTCCACCTGTGAGGATTTCATTTTCTTTATTTTGAGATGTAATCCATACGGCAGACTGTAGTCTTTAAACTTCATCATTAGCCTTTCAGCAAGCAAGGTTGTGTCAATCTGCATATGACAAGTTGTAAATGAGCCTTCCTCCAATCCTGATGCCATGCTTTTCTTCATATATTCCAGTTTTTGGATTATTTGCTCAGTATACAAATCGAATAAGTTTGGTGAAAATATACCACCCTACCAGACACATTTCTTGATTTTAATCCATGCAGTCTCCCCTATTCAAACAACTGACTCTTGCTGTATTTGTATGTTCCTCATAAGCACAATTAAGTGTTCTGAAATTCCCATTATTAGCAATATTATCCATAATTTCTTATGATCCACACAGTGAAATGCCTTTGCATAGTCTATAAAACACAGGTAAACATCTTTCTGTTGTTCTTTGCTTTTAGCCAAGATCCGTCTGACAGCAGCACTGATGTACCTCGTTTAGTGTCCTCTTCTAAATCTGTCTTGAATTTCTGCCAGTTCTTGGTAGATGTACTATTGCTGCAACCATTTAAGAATTATTTTCAGCAACATTTTACTTTCATGTGACATTAATGATATTGTTTGATAATTTCTGCATTATGAATCACCTTTCTTTGGAATGGATACAAATATGGATCTGTTCTAGTTGGTTGGCCCTGTAGCTGTCTTCCAAATTTCTTGGCATAAACAAGGGAGTGCTTCCAGCATTGCATCCATTTGTAGAAACATCTCAATGGCTGTTCCATCAATTCCTGAAGCCTTACTTTTCACCAATTACTTTAGTGCACCTTGGACTTCTTCCTTCAAATCCATTGGTTCTTGATCATGTGCTACCTCCTGAAATGGTTGAATATCAACCAGTTCTTTTGATATAGTGCCTCTGTGTATTTCTTCCATCTTCTTATGATGCTGCCTGCATTAGTCAATATTTTCTCCATAGACTCTTTCAATATTACAGTTTGAGACTTGAATTTTTCAATTATTTCAGCTTGGGAAATGCTAAGCATGTTCTTCCCTTTCGGTTTTCTAATGTCAGGTCTTTGCATATTTCATTATAATATTTGTCATCTTGAGCCACCCTTTTAGGGCTTCTGTTCAGCTCTTTTACTTCATCATTTATTCCATTCAATGTAACTACTTTCCGTTCAAGAGCAAGTTTCAGACTTTTTTCTGACACCCCTTTTGGTCTTTCCTTTCTTTCTTCTGTTTTTAATGCCCTAACTTTCTTCATATATGATGTCCTTGCACAACTCATCTGATCTTTGATCATTGGTGTATGATGAGTCAAATCTGTTTTTCAGATGGTCTCTAAGTTCTGATGGAATATACTCTATGTTGTATTTTGGCTCTCATGGGGTTGAGCCTCAGCTTAAACTTGCATAAGAGAAACTGATGGCCTGTTCCACAGTCAAGCACTGCCCTTGTTCTGGCCTATGATATTGAGATTTTTCCATTGACTCTTTCCACAGATGTAGTTAATTTGATTCCTGTATATTCTATCTGGCAAGGTCCACGTGTATAGTTGCTAAGTATGTTGTTGAAAAAAGATAATTGCAACAAATAAGTAAGTGGTCTTGCAAAATTCTTTTGTATGATCTCTGGTGTCATTTCTATCACCAGGGCCATGTTTTCTAACTACAGTTACTTCTTTTCCAACTTTTGCATTCCAATCACTAGTATTTATTAGTACATCTTGATTTCATGTTTGGCCAATATTAGAGTGCAAAAATTGCTAAAAATCTTCAATTTCTTCATCTTTGGCTTTAGTGGTTGGTATGTATATTTGAATAATCATGATATTTTCTAGTAGGTTTATCGATATTATCCTATCATTGACAGTATCATACTTCAGGATAGATTTGAAAATGTTCCTTTTGATGATAAATGCAGTGCCATTCCCCTTCAATGTCATTCCCAGCATAGGAGACTATATGATTGTCCTATTAAAATGGTCAATACCCATCCATTTCAGGTCACCAATGCCTACAACATCAATCTTTATGCATTCTATTTCATTTTTGACAACTTCCAGTTTTCCTAGATTCATACTTCATACATTCCATGTTCCTATTATTAAAGACTGTTTGGTAGCTACTTCTTGTCTTGAGTTATGCCACATAAGCAAATGATGGTCCTGAAAGCTTTACTCCATCCATGTCATTAAGGTGGTCTATTTTTTGAGGAGGCAGCTCTTATTTTGAGTGCATTCCAACATGAGGTGCTCATCTTCCAACACTATCTCAGAAATGTTTTCCTGCTGTTCATAAAGTTTTCTGGTACTATATCAGAGAGTGTTTCACCGTTATTCATAAGGTTTTCAGTGGGCAGTTTTTTTCAGAAGTTGACCACCACATCCTGCTTTGTGCTTTGTCTTAGTTTGGAAGTTCTACTGATACTTTTCAGCTGTGTGTGACCCTGCTGGTATTTGAAATACTGGTGCCATAGCTTCCAGCATTACAGCAACACAAAGCCACCACAGTACAAACTGAGAGATGTGTGGTGGACCCATGTGTAAGACCTCCTAAATGATATGGACACTTGTAGTGTGAATGGAAGCATGGTTTTCAGAGTCTGCTATTTCCTGATAGTATATACAAGGCTTCATACATGTGTGCTTCTGGCAAAGGTTAGCTGACTAGCAAGCCCTTTTCATGACCTAGTGTCCTTCAGTCCTCCACAGCCCAAACTGAGATGGAGAAGTCATTATCATCTAAAGTCTACACTAAATATTATCTGGAACAAGGAAAGGTAAAAATAGATTTAAAGTAAATAATTAAACATGTAATGATATAATGCTCCAGAGTTACTGAACCCCATCTTTTCTTTCATAAATATGAAACGTACTTCTGTATTTTTTTCTCCTAAACTTTCCTGGCAATTCATGGTGTATAGGTCTGCCTTTGGAGGTATATGTATACCTATACATACATATATATGTCAACATATGGGCTTGTAGGAGGGTGCGTGTGTGTGTGTGTGCACATCTGTGTGTGTGTGATGAATATAGGATGTAAGAAAGAATCAAAGAATCACAGAAATGTATTCCAGAAGGAGAGAAGATTTCTGTTTTATTTACCACTGTATAATCAATGCCTACTACAGTGTCTGGCACAAATAACACTTAGTAGGTGTTCGGTACATCTTCGTTAATTAATGCATATAGATGTAGTTATAGTGTGTGCTCATATATGGATAAATATTAAAATAACCTCCTTCTTTCAGGAAGTCTGTCATTCAGGTTTTTTTGTTACTGTATATGTTAGGAGGAACAGATCTGTTTTATATTTATTTTCAAAAGATCCTTATTTTACTTTTCTAGTAATGAGACTGAAATAGCCATATTTGCTCTGACTAGGGCTTGGAATTAGGTAACACCCACAGACAGCCAAATGATTTTTTTTTTTATTAATCTTCTCATAATTAGGAGTTGTTAGAACATTGAAAAGGAATATGATATCTAGCAGAGCTCAAATATATTCTTAGCACAGTGCAGATGCTCAAAACTTTAAAAATGCCTAAATGTGAGTGACAGTTAAGCAGGTTGTAGTCTAATTTGAGATTCAACCAAGTGTAAATAATCAGAATGTATTTATTGGAAGGATTAACTGGTAGATCTGTTTCTACTGATATTCCTTTGCCTCCTAAGCTTAACCTCTTGAGTAACAATAGCAAGAGAAACAATATAAATGATTTTATCAAATATGTACTACAAGTGAGATATCTGCTAGATATTTTTTATTCCCTGTTTTATTTAAATTACACAGTAGCCATGAAGTAGTTTTATTTTACTGTGGACATTAAGGCTCGTACAGGTTCAATAACTCACTGAAGTTACGGTAACTTGTAACTGGCTGATTTCAGGTCAGTAAAGTTCAGGCAACAAGTATATACATATTTTGTACCTGCCAAGTTCGAGTCCGGACTAGGCAGGGTTTTGTTCTGTTGTACATAGGTTTACTATGATTTGAAACTGACTCAACAACACCTAAAAACAAACAAGTTCCATGCTAGGTTTATGGTTGTAGGAAAAAGAGAAGTGGTTCCCCACCATTATGGGGCTAATGTATTTAAGCTTAGATGTTTCTGACTTGTAAACCCTCAAACTATGTCACTTTACCTTAATATGTGCCACTTTTTAGGGTGAAACCATTTATTTATATAAGCTGGACATTTAGATTACAAAACTTTTATATTTTCATTTCAAAACAGAACATATAAGATCAGCAAATTGAGCATTCTTACTTTCCATGTGAGTAATTCCAGCTCTGCCTTTGCTTCTTTTGATGATGTCTCTCCTGTTTGCCCCATTTTCTACAGCCCTGCCACCAGGGCTCATCTTTAGATATTCATAGTAGTTTGCAGAAAAGCAGGCAGACAACAAATTGCTTTCAAAGAGAAGAAGCTGGAGAGAAGGTTATACTCTGAAATCTAGACTGAGAGTGACTTATGTAGCAGAAAGAAAGGAAAATGGAAACAGAACAGAAGTTAGCCTGCTATGGGAAGGTCTTCCAGTAGCGTGGGAGAAATATTTGCCATGGCAACTCTTGCATCATCCTGCAGGGGTGGCAGGAACGCCTTGAGGGAAAAAGAGGACACTTGTTAAAATCTCATCTCCTATTTATTAAAGCTGGAAATCCCATCAAGGAAATCTGATACAATAGGCAGGACACTCTCCTCCCTCTAATTTGACAGTTGATTTTATGATCAGAAAGTAAGTTAGTTATCTAATGTCTTAACCCACTTTTTATTGTCACCCAGCATTTCTCTAGGTCAAGTTACCTAACACCAGTTTGACTGTTAATCTTTTCGTCTAATGAACAATTTACCTAAAACTAGCTGCTGTTAAATTAACTCTGACTCACGGGAACCCCAAGTATGTCAGTGTAGAACTGTGCTCCATAGGGTTTTCAATGACTGATTTTTGGGGAATAGATTGCCAGGCCTTTCCTCTGAATTGCCTCTGGGTTAACTTGAACTTCCAACATTTCAGTTAGCAACTGAGCACATTAACTATTTATACCACGCAAATACTGCCAAAAAAAAAAAAAAAAATCAGGGCACTTTTACAATGTGTTGTCCAAATAAGGATACTTTTGAGCGTAAAAAGAGGGTGTTATTAATTGCACCAGGACAATAAGCAAAAAACAAAGGCACTGAATTTGGTTAAGTTGGGATAAATGGTCATCTTACATAAAACTAATCCCTACTGTTTGCAGATAATTGTGGAAATAAATGAAGACCATCTAAATGAGAACAAACAGAAGCTATTTATTCAGAACTTGCTATAGCAAGGAAGTCAGCCACCATCATTTGCATTTGGCAGAAATTCTTAGGCAGGCAGGGGAGTAGGAAAGCTTCACAGCTAAAAAAAAAAAAATAAAGAAAAAAGAAAAAAAAAAAAGCTTCAAGTATGCCTGATGGGAAATTGTTGACATGGAGAAACTAGAGAGGAGCTAAACAGAAGACATCCTATGTGATTGGTTTGGGAAGCATATTCTCTTTCTCTTGCCCTGAGTTGGAAGTTGGGACAAAATTTTGGTCACTCATTGATCAAGTTGCTGCAGAGGTTATAATCCAGAGTTCTATTATCATACATGGTCTGGCCTTTGTTCCTTTGTATATTCAGTCTTCCAAATTGAATTGCTTAGTTGTTATGATATCTTTGGACCATTTTAAGGGTACTTTATCCAAATTGAATCAACTTGATGGTGGTGAGATTTTATTTATTTTTTTTCATTCCAAATTGTCTAAGGTCAATGTAATTTTGTATTGTAATAAGTATCAAATTTGCACCATTTGTAGATAATTGCATTATTTTATATCTTGTCTTATTATGTCTTACATAATTTATCTCCTTTAGAAAACTTGAAGGAAATTTTAGCCTTTTTGTCTACAAACCTCTTTGCCATCTATTATTTTGAATGTGCTTAATTTTATTTTTTGGGTATCTTGAGAAATGCAAAAACTCACACAGATATATACCTATAATGGACTTGGATGATGTTCTGGTTACCTAGTACTGCTCTGAAAAGAATATACCACAAATGGGATGGCTTACAAAACAGGAGTTCTTCATTTACAGATTGGAGGCTTTAAATCTGAATTCAAAGTGCCATGCTCTAGGGGCTGGGTGAAAGCCCCTCAACCTTGGGCTTCAGCTCTGCCTTCTGCTCCTGGCCCACTGAAGCTAGAGGCTTTTCTTCACTCAGACAGCTGCTATCTGCTAAGGCTAAGAAGCCCAAGGTTGACAAGTAATAAGGCACAGTCCTAATATTACCAAACCACATGGCAGGCCATTAATTCAAGTTCATGGAAAGTCCCAAGGTCAGCAGAGCATGGCAGGCTGATGAACAATGACTCGGCTACATGCAGGGTTCAAGCATGTCATAAACTACAAACCATTCCCAAAGCTGCTTCTTATATACAGGAAGCAGAGCACATACCCAAAGGTAGCTACTTAGCTGCTCACAGTAGATTCTAAAATGCCACCATAGAGTTGATTACCAGTTTCATCACGGGGAATACTACATCCAGCTGCCCAGCCACTCAACCAGGCCGAGCCAAGTTGACACACCAACTGAACTAACACAGATGAATTGCTCATTAAGCCAACTTTCTTACACATAATGAAATATTGTACCTCTTTATGTGCATTTTGCCAGAGGAAGAAGACTTATCATGTTTATGAACTTTAATAATGATATATTCTACTTTTAAAGTCTAATTATTTAGGAGTTTAAGTAAATCTGTATGCCTTTACAAAAAAAGAAATGTAGTGCATAGAAAGCTATTGGATAAATTTGTTTCTTTGAGTGAAATGTAGGACTTTCAAAAACTAAACAAATCAATTTATTAGTAGCAGCCAATGATCAATAATGAAGACTAAGGCTTTAGTAAAAGCAAGCTGTGTTTAGAATGGATATATAATGAAATGGATAATCTATGACATCCTAAATTATTTTCATTGCTGTAGTACCTTAATGGCCTATGTCCATAAAATCTGTGTATAAGGTCTTTACTGAGAATAATGAATAATGGCTAATATTTTATTGATTTATGTTAGCTGGCTATGAACTATGGAGTAGATACCATGGGGGCACAATGGTAGAATAAGGCAATGTCTTTGTTCATAAGAAGGTCATGGGTTCTGAGGTGAGATAAGCTTTAATTCTATAAACTTGAACAAATTTCACTGAATCTACATAACTCTTGGTATAAAATGGTGATCATAATACAAATCTCACAAGACTGTTAAGAAAAACACATGCTGCTTGGTGCTTCCTTTTCTTAGAATGAAGCATTGCACTCTATTTTAGTCCAGTTTTATTACTTTGGTTAATTAATTTCACTTATCTGGGTCATACTTTTCTCATCTAAAAATTGAGGGATTTCTACTAGATGATCTCCAAGGTCCATTCTATCTCTAAGTTTTTCTGTTTGTAAGAAGACTGAAGAAGAGTTGATGCTTTTGAGTTGTGGTGCTAGCGGAGAATGCTGAAAGTACTGTGGACTGCTAAAAGAACTAACAGATCTGTCCTGGAGGAAGTGCAGCCAGAATGCTCCTTGGAAGCGAGAATGGCCATACTTCGTCTCACCTATTTTGGTCATGTTGTAAGAAGGGACCATTCCCTGGAGAAGGATGTCATGCTTGGTAGGGTGGAGGGTCGACGAAAGAGGGGGAGGCCTTCAAGGAGATGGATTGATACGGTGGCTGCGATGATGGGCTCAAGTATAGCAGGGATTGTGGGGCTGGCGCGGGATCGGGCAGTGTTTCGTTCTGCTGTGCATGGGGTCGCTATGAGTCGGAAACGACTCCACGGCACTTAACAACAACAAGAAGAACACAAAGACAGCATAATCTGTCATGGATCATTCAGTGCACTTTTAAAACTCATGTTTCTAAACTGTCATAATGTTATTGATTTTCTAATATTCAAACCTCACTTTTCTTTTTGTTGCTCGCTAAGTACTAGGAGCTCTGGTAGCATAGTGCCTAAGGCACTTGACTGCTCACCAGAAGGCTGGCGGTTCAAACCCACCAGCCACTCCTTGGAAGGAAGGTTGGGCATTCCTACTTCCGTAGTGATACTGCCTCGGAAACCCAAGGAGGGGTCGCTATGGGTCGGGGCTGACTCGATGGCACATAACAACAACAACAAGTACTATCAAATAAATTTCAAGTCCTTCCATTGATTAAATGAAATTTCTGTCTCTAACCTACTCTAGCTAAACCAGCCTGCTTACCAATTTCCAAACAAATTCCATGAATAGTACAATGACCTCTCACTTTTGCTCATGGTGTTTTCAGAGCAAAAATTTTTCTCATGTCTTGTCCTCCACCTTTACTTATTAAAAACGTAGTCATTCTCAAGAGCTAGTGGAGCTGTTAACTTCCCTATGCACTTTTGCTGCACACTTTCACTCCTAAGTAGCTCTTTCTCTGGCTTCCCATTTGACTTGTGTATCTCTCATAGGTACCTAGTGGAAAGAACATGGGGTTTGAAGCCAGGCTTAGGTTTGAATTTGCTTTTTATCACGTTTTCACCTGTGTAAACTTGGGGTAATTTGCTTAATCCCCAGGAGCTTCATTTCCTTTACCTATTCAATGATCTTTCTAACGGGGTTGTTTTACAGGCTGTATAAGTTAATGCACCAAAAGTCTGCGAATGCTCACTAAATCCTTCATCATCCTGCTCTTGCTTTTTTTCTTATGTAACAGTTATCTAGCATTGTATACTACTTTTGTAATTAATTTGAAAACTTCTAAAAGACATATTTCATTCTTTACAGTAACAGCAGCTCTGTACAGTCACTTAATAGCTTACAAAGTGTTTTGTTACCCTAATTTTTTTACTTTTTTTTTTAATCTAAAAAGTCATACTCATTAGAGAAAAACTCGGAAATTGAGAACTCAAAAGGAAAAGTGTTGAAGCTATAATAATCTCATCAGTGCAATATTGCCAATATTTTAACTATTCAGATATTTCTCTAAGTATTTAAATGTATTCAAAATATTTATATGTATGGCAATGTATGATAATCTTCCACAAATTATATTATATTGCATATATTGTACATATCTTTCTTATCAAATATTTACCATCATATTTTAAAAGATACATAATATTCTATTGGTTTAGTGAACTGATAATAAAAATCCACATATCTAAATCTTTGCACATATTCTTAATAATATCTTTATTATAAATTTCCAGAAACAAAATGATAAAGTAAATAAATATGTATCCTTGTGTTAGTCCTGTCTGTGTAGGAATTACTATTCTTATTTTACATATTTTAAAATGAAGCCAAATGAAAGGTTAAGGGACTAGATCAGGTATATATCTGTTAATGGCAAAATTAGAAAACCCTACACAGTTCTAAACTCAAAATTCTCTTTCTCTAAGCCGTAGCTTCATTCACTCATTCATTCATTTTCTCATTTAATAAATATTTTGAATATCCTGGTAAGTGTTAAGAATATTGTATTAAACAGAGTTTCTGTTTTCTTGCAACTTAAAACCTAGCAATGAAGGCAAATATTAACTGAATAAGTAGCTAATTCTGAATTATAATAAGAGTTGTAAAAGTGGAGAAAACTGTGGTAAGACCTAAAGGCAAAGGTTCGGAAGGCTTCCTCTGAAATAGGCAATCTAAACTGAGACTAGATGGATTAGAATTTTTGAGCCAGACCAAGGGGTCACATAGGGTAGGGGTATAAGGGGAAGCTTTCTGGACTAGGTTTTCTTAAGCTCAACATTATTGACCTTTTGCACTGTATAGTTCTTTGCCGTGGGGAGCTCTCATAATGCATTATAGGATGTTTAACAGCACTGCTAACTTCTTCACCGACTAGATGCCAATAACAATGTACACCATAGTTAATGTAACCAAAAACATCTCTAGACATTGCCAGATGTCCCCTGAGGAACAAAGTTGCCCCTGATTGAGAACCACTATTCCAGACTTATGGTAAAGTAGGTAGGAGGGCTCTGGGTTACATAAGAACATGATACTTTCTAGGAATAAAAACAATTTCTATGTGATTGGAGCATGGAATATGAACTACAAACTGGTTCCAAATCAGGCAAGCTTTGTACTATGCAGGACTTTGAAGATCCTGTTACTGATTTAAAGCTTTTCCTTTTAATTATTTTAAGATAAGGGTAGCAATGGCTATCAGGAAATGACTGAGAAAACCTGGGGAGAGGTGTAGAATGAAAAAAGAACTACAGACAAGCCACACACACACACACACACACACACACACAAAGATCCAAGTCAGACTTGTGGACTACCCCAAAAACTAAACCCCCTGCTATCAAATAGATTCTGAGTGACCCTACAGAGCAGAGGAGAACTGACCAATAGGATTTCCAAGGCTACAAATCTTTACAGAAGCCGACTGCCTTGTCTTTCTCCCTAGGAGAGGCTGGTGGATTCAAACTGCCAGTCTTTTGGTTAGCAGATGAATGCTTTATCCATTGTGCCACCAGAGCTCCTTTCTTATGGACTCCAAAAAACAAAGAAAAGAAAAGAAAAGAAAACTCACTCTTTGTCTGAGTAGATTCCAACTCATAGAGACCCCATCTGGATTTCCAAGGCTATAAATATTTATGAAAGTAGATTGCTTCATCTTCCTCCCTTGGAGCAGCTGGTGGGTTTGAACCACTGATCTTCTGGTTAGCAGTCAAATGCCTTAGGTGCTGTGCCACTAGGACTCCTCTTATGGACTCAAAAAAAAAAAAAAAAAAAAATTGGTGACTGACATAAAAGCAAGGAAAGAGATTGAAATACTGAGATAAAAAGACAAGATGAGGACAGAAGGAAAGGGGTCGGAGTGTTTCAAGAGGAAGCATTGCTCACATATTTGGAATCTGCTGAGAGATCTGGCAGTAGCTCTGGGAAAGATAGAAAAGTGATTATTGAATTAGTGACATACTAGTTGTGATGTTTGTTTAAATGGAGTTATGGAAACATAAGTCAGTGTGTTAAGGAGGCAAAGTCAGTGCAGAAAATGAGTGAGTTGTTTGTGAAGGAACAGGGATATGAAGGAAAATTCACCAAACTCACTGTGTCCAGTCGATTCTAACTCACAGCAACCCCTACTTGAGTTTCTGAGGTGGTATCTCTACAGAAGTAGATTGCCCAGTCTTCCTTCCGAGGTATGAAGGAAGGAGGAAGCTTAATATGGAAGTGTGATTATGGGTAGAAGTTTTTCCTTTTATTTCTTTTACGATGGAAAAAGCTTGAGCATCTATTAGTTATCCTGAGGAGGATCAAGTAAAGAGAGGGATTTAAGAACTGAGGAGAGAGCAACATTTGCTGGAGCTCTTGGCACAGTCGGAATGTTGGGATACAGAATGCATGTGAAGCAATGGCCTTAGATAAGAATGATGATGCCCCTTTTGTAACAGAAGGAACAAAGAGAGAGGAATGGTAGCCACATGTTGTTTTTAATTTATTTGGTGGCAGAAGTCGAGGACTTTCTGGGTGATGACTTTTATTTTCTCTGTGAGATAGAAGTCCAAGTCATTTGCTAAGAGAAATAGGGATGGAGGAAGGTTTAAGGTTCAAGGACAATGAAGAAGGTTTGAAATTACCTTTGGAAAGAGTAAGGAGGTTATTCAGATAAACGAGATAGGATATCTGGCAGTGTTGGGGCCCCTTGAGGCTTTTTTCATATTTATTTTCAACTGCTCCTCAATCTATCAGTTAATGAAAAATAATTAAACAATAATATGTGCCCAGGGGAACTTTATTTCAACTCTCATATGTCCTCTCTCATATGTCCTTTGCTTTGGAATAGCTTAAAATGGGATTAAAGAGATGAATCTTAGGCAGAGAAAGCAATGAGGGTACAATGCAAGGCAATGTATAATCAAGTGCTAAATTGGGCAGTACAGACAATACATGCTATAGACATTAAGAAAAGGAGTCTGTGTGGGCTGGTGTCATCAAGGAAGATCTCCCAAAAAGATGTGCCCTGATCTGATCTTTCAGGGATGATAGAATTTTGAGATACTCGCTACCCAAAGCCTCATTTTTTTTTTGTCCATTTCATAAGATATGTCCATCCCGCAGTCCATTCAGTCCTATAATTTAGAATCTGTGATTGCTCAGAAGGCCAGAATTCTTCCATTTTTCTCTTTCTCTACAAATTCAGAGAAGTAGGCTTTTTATGCTCTGTAATTTATGTAGAAACACTTTAGAACTATACAGAGTCCTGAGTAATTGTAGTAGAGAATTTAAAGAGATCTTTGCAACTATATGTGCTCTGGTAGCATAGTGCCTAAGGCATTTGAATGCTAACCAGAAGGCTGGCGGTTCAAACCCACCAGCCACTCCTCAGAAGGAAGGTTGGGCAACCTACTTCTGTAGTGATATCGCCTCAGAAACCCAAGGAGGGGTCTCTATGAATCATATCTGACTCAAAGGCAGTGAGTTTACATCTACTTTGAAGCTGTATGTTAAAGTGATATTCAATAGGGACAGTACTATACCCCATGGGGAGTGTACTATTGAACTTTTAGAAATTTTTTAGGGTAATTTTGGTGATAATAGCAATATAAGTTGGGGACTACTGGTTATTATTGGGGAGGGGCTGGGAGAGAAGTCAGAGTTGCTAAATAGCCTGCGTGAGGCAATCTTGCACAAAGAATGTCCCCTCATCCTATGCTTTTAAATATCTCATAGGTCATTCATTTAGATGGAAAACCTAAATTAAATTACTGGAGCCTAGAATCTAACTTGCTTAGAATCTAATTTCATTTTACTTATTTAACACAAAAGTATCTTCGGCATAGGCTTAATACATATGGAATTTTTCAAGAATACAACTTCTGTGTTATATGAGGGAAGATTGCTCATTTGTTTTCTCAGAATTTTACCAAGCGTTTTTGTAAGTTGAGAACATGATGTCATTGATAGCAGTGCTACCTGTGATTTTTGAGTAGCCAATTCAAACACCTGCGGTTCTGCATATGTGGGTATGATCATTTAATAATGCCACTAGTGGACTTTTGCCTGAGCATTTTCATTGCAATGCACTTTAATTTAAACGATTTTGCTTATTTCTCCTTTATGTTGTCTAATGTGAAATTTTAAAATTATATGTAGCAATATGTACATATCATGATAAAAATATTATGTATTTTGATCATGATACTAAGTGGGGTATTACAAAATATTTGTATATAAAGAGAGTGTTATTGCAGTGCAGTGAATTACTTAAAATGGCCCTTCTAGCCATTGCCTCTGTAATTCTGACCAAATGTCTGGGTAAGACAGTGCAAATGTGAGGCGCTTGTAGCCCACCAAGAGGATTGGACAACTTGCTAATGATATAAATAAGGGGCATGGCTCTATTGTGGGGGTGAGACCATGCAAATAAGTTGGGTGGAACCCTAACATGGGGATTGGGCAGCTTTACCATCCCACTAGGCTTAAAAAGAGCCATCCTAGAAACAAAAAGCAGGGACCTGACTAGAACCAAGAGGAAGAGATAGGAGTGAAGTGCATTCTCTGGATCTGGAATCCTTCTGCTGACAACCTCCTTGACCCAAGAGACAGAAAGTGGTAATACCTTATTGAGAAGGCAGGAGATGATGATAAGTAGCAGCAGAGAAACTGCAAAAGTAGAACCAGGAGATTGGCAGAAGACTGGCAGGAGATGTTGCTGTAGGCTTTTGGACCCATGGAGTGAGAGCTGAGTATCTTCAGGAAACAGGTTTGCTGGTGATGTGGGATGCCTCAGGGAACTTGATGGAGCTAAGTTTGCTGACCTATGGAAATACAGCTGAGCGTCTTTGGCTAAGGCTTCCTGGTGCTTCTAGGTATTTAGTGGCAGAGCTAAAAATGAGCTTTGTAATACTTGACCAAGTAGGGCAGAGGCCAAGGAGCTGAGGGGCCAAGAGACTGAGAGCCAGAGGGAGAAGTGTGCCTGGAGCCACTGCTGAAAAGAGACTGTCCTGATTGAAGAACTGTATCCTGAGTCATTGTTGATCCTGAATTGTAACTTGTTACTTTCCTAACCCCCATAATCATAAGTATTATTTGTGAGTTCTGTATGGCCATTGCAATGAATTATTGAACCTAGCAGAGAAGTAGAGAGCACTGTGGGAGGGACATTTGGTATCAGAATTGGGAAAAAGTTTGGAGGAGGATGGAGGCTGACCACCACCTATAGGAATCAGCCTTGGACTGTTGATGCAGATAATAATTATCTCTCCCCTTGTGAAGTTAGAGAAGACTAGACACCTCTACCATACCATTTTTATGGTTATATATAAAAGTAACTGACAGAGTTAAGCATTACTGTGTAGGATCAGAGTCTAGAGAAATTTGCTCTGGGCTTTGAAATTAGACGACATCCTGGGAAAATTCTCTCGCTTTATGCTGGATCTGGATCCTGCATCTAGCTCATCATTATTTGGTTCTTGGAGCTGAACCCATGGCCTGCTGTATTGCCTGCCAATCTTGAGATTGTTACCTTCATAGCCTGTGAGCCAAGGATCTTCCATTTTACCTGCCCATCTTGGATTCCTCATCTGTAGAAGCCAGCAGCCTGCTATACTGCCTGCCAACCATAGGTTCAATAGCCCCTGAAGCTGTCAGGAGAAGCCTCCAGCTTGTTGTTTGACCCACAAACTTGGGCCATGCCAGCCTTCTCTGTCTCTGTCTCTGTCTCTCTCTCTCTCTCTCTCTCTCTCTATGTATTTCACTGGTTTTGTTTGTCTAGAGAACCCAGCCTAAGACAGTAAGTAATATAAAACATTATAACAAATACAGATGTATTGTTTACTTGAATTTAACATTTATATTAATCTTTAAGATGAGAAATGAGATGTCACAATATTACCCTTTTCCACCTACAGCTCCAGAGAGTTAAATGCATTTTTATCTGCCTTTAGGAGTATTCTGGTGAAAAACCTTGAAAAGCTCTAAATTACATGAAAAATACTTTTTAGTTTATAAATTAGTATTTATTATCTCAGCAAAATCCCAAGCAGGATAAAGAATTTCAATGGCATTAAATCAATACATGGATTAGAATGAGAAGGCCAAACTTCCTAAAAATCCCTTTTTAGACTCATTGGAAATTCAAGCCAAGCCCTGGATGGTCTAGAGCCCTGCAGAGAATCTTCTAGGTATTTAGAAGTTAGTCAAGAAGAATGGTAACCTCTTTTTATTTTTCCCCTTATTTCTATGATTTCAATCTTCTTTATATAAAAAACTACTGCTCATTAAATTTGCTAGGTACTAGGCCAAGTACTTTGCACACCTTATTTATTTAGTCCTGACAGTATCTCTGTGAAGTAGTTTTGCTATTTTCATTTTATAGAGTAATCGTCTGTGGCAGAGAGAGGTTATGTAACTTGCTTAAGGCACAGAGCTGGCAAGTGGTAGAAAAGGAATTTGAACCCAGTTATTTTATTTTTGTCTTACTCCAAGGCTTGAAATATGCGACAGTTTCTAGCAGCTATTATAGATTCTTCATTCTAGGGTGTTGAATGGTACCTTGCTTAACTGGTATCCATCTCAGAATCTTTAGCCAGCACCCAAGAAGTATCTCATTTGCACCTGTAATTATCTCTCTTTATTTTCTGTACCTCTCTCTTCTTTAAAGCTAATTCTTTTATCTGTACTTTGGAGTTCATCTCATCTTACTTTTTGGGAGCCTTGCTATCAATTTTTCTCTCTTCCTTTAAAACAATGGTTCTCAAAATTTAGTTTACATGTAAATTACTTGGAGGGTTTATTAACATAGATTCCTGACCTCATACCTAGATTTTCTGATTTAGTAGGTCTGGGGTATCACCTGAGAATTTTCATTTGTAATATATTACTAGCTTTTCCTGATATTGCTAGCCTAAGGATCACACTTGGAAAATTAATGTTCCAAACTTGAGAACAGAGATTGCAAACCACAAGCTAAAAATTGTTTTTAAAATTTTAAATGGCTAGGAAAAATCAAAAGAAGAATAATATTCTTGACATGTAATATTATATGAAATTCAAATTTTAATATTATAAGTAAAGTTTTATTGGAATACACTTACATAAAATCTATGGTTGCTTTCACACTACAGTGGCAGAATTGAATACTTGTGACGAAGATCATATAGAATGCAAATTGACAATGTTTATTCTCTGGCCCCTTGCAGAATAAATGTGCTGACCCCCACTCAAATTCAGTGTTTCTCAACCCTAGTTACACATTGGAATCACTTGAGGAGTAATAAAATACTGGTATCAGGAGCTCTGGTAGCACAGTGCCTAAGGCGTTTGATTGCTAACTAGAAGACTGGTGGTTCAAACCCACCAGCCACTCCTCGGAAGAAAGATTGACAATCTACTTCTGTAGTGATACCGCCTCAGAAACCCAGGGAGGGATCACTATGAGTCAGATATGATTCAATGGCAATGGTTTGGGTTGATAATCTCTCCTGTATAAACAAAAGAAAACAAAACAAAATGTAAGCAAATCTATCAAAGATACACACACATACAGTTGTTTTTTTCTTTTCCTAATATTTTATTGAGGTTTAGGTGAAAGTTTACAGAGCAAATTAGTTTTCCATTCAGCAATTTATACATAGATTGTTTTGTGAAATTGCTTGCAAACCCCACAATATGTCAGCACTCACCTTATTTCTACCCTGGGTTACTCCTTTCCATTCAACCAGTTACCTTTGCTTTGGGGCAAATGCTTCCCTTTTGGTCTCTATTGTTGATTGTTTTGAGGAGCATGTTCCTCTAGGTGTCATGGTTTACTTCATAGGCCTGTCCTTTATGTGTCTGGAAGGTGATCTCTGAGAGTGGCTTAATTTCAAAGTTAGAAGGGTAGCTAAGGGCCACAGACTTGGTGGATCCACCAGTCTCTATAACTTTTTATGAATTTGAATTTTTTTCTACCTTTTTCTCCCATTCTATCCAGTACCATCTGTTGTGATCCCAAAGTGATAGGTGGTAGAAACCAGGTAATGTTCAGGTCTTCTGGTAGAAACCAGCTGATTCTTGTTATTTACAGTAGTTAAGTTCTGTAATGTTGCCTCAATAGTGAATTAGCTAATACTGAACCGTTGCTCCTAGGAAAAATGCAGGATTAGGTTCCTGTGAACCTCTGGTCAACAATATTTTTGTCAGCTGATCAATATGTAACCTTGTATTATGGTTTGTGTGTGCATTTAAGACAATTAATATATACATGGTTGATTCATTAACATCAAAATCAATGGCCATCAGCACTACAACTCATGCCTTAATGAAGTTTATCTAACCCAAGTATTTTCTCCATAAGGCACATTACAACCTTCTTGGGCTTAGGGACACTAGACAGCACTTTAGCATTATACCTGAGGGACATTTTAAACAGTGAAATCATCAATCAAAAGCACAAAAATGTGTAAAACATGACAATATGTAGATCATGGAAAGGACACTTACATACAGTATGAAAGTCAAAATAAGAAGGAAGATTGACAGCTTATAAGATTTCAGCTGGTATGCGTCAGATGAATCAATTTTTTATTTTTTTACTCGACCACAAAAGTGCAACAAGCATTGATTTTTGAGAATACAAATAAAGTTTAGTGAGTAAGTAAATTTGCAAATAAGAAATCCATGAATAAAGAAGATCGGTTGTATATATCTGGGTTGAATTCCTGGAAGTTGGATTACCACATCACAAAAGAGAGTCTTTTTAAAATATTAGAAGCTCTGGTCTAAATGCCCAAGGTATTTGACTGCTAACCAGAAGGCTGGTGGTTCAAACCCAACAGCTGCTCCGTGGAAGGAAGATAGGGCAATCTACTTCCGTAAAGATTTACCTCTTCAGAAACCCAAATAGGGTCACTATGCATCAGAATCAATTCTAAAGCAGTGAATTTGGTTTTTCAGTTTTAAAATATGTGAAAGATAATTCCTAATTACCTTATAAGAAGTTTTTTTTTTTTTTTCTTACCAATAATGTATTGCCATAACTGCTTGATGTTGTTGTTGTTGTTATGTGCCATCGAGTCGGACCCGACTCATAGCGACCCCTCCTTGAGTTTCCGAGGCAGTATCACTACGGAAGTAGATTGCCCATCTTCCTTCCCAGGTGTGGCTGGTGGGTTTGAACCGCCAGCCTTCTTGTTAGCAGTCAAGTGCCTTAGGCACTACGCTACCAGAGCTCCTAACTACTTGACAGTATCAATTAAAAATATGTTTTCAACATAAACTTTTCTTTAAATACAAGTGAGGTTGATAATTTTTAATGTGCTTTATGGCCTTTTTGTCTTTTGCCACTATGTTCTTTGCCTTTTTTTTTTTTTTTCATTAAGTTTTATGGGGTTTTTTAGTGATTTATGAAATTTCTTTCTAAGAAAATTCCCTATTAAATATGTTACAAATATTTTCATTTTTCATTTGTCATTTTTCATTGTATGTAATTTAGTCAAGCAAATGTTTTATATTTTATAAAGTCACACTTGTCTATCTTTTCTTGTATGGTTTCAGGCTTCTCCACTGCAATATTATATAAAAACAAAACCAAATCAATGTTTTCTTCTAATATGTTTTTGCTTTTAATTTTTATACTTAAATCTTTGATCCATCTAGACTGCAATTTGATGGAGTGATTAATCATTAATCTTCTTAGTGCTGCTATGAGTTAAATATTATCCTCATTTTGTAAAGTCCACTTTTACAAATGGTAAAACAAAGGGTCTCACATGAAGTGATTTTCTAGGGCTGTTCCCTTGTTAAGTGTTGGCACTTTTTACTCTACTGCCTCCAAAAATATGTAACCAGTTATAATTTCCTTCTACAATAGCAAATCTCATTCTTCCAGTAGATACACTGCCCTAGTGAAGCCTTTGTCTAAAATATAGAAGACTAACTTTTTAGTAAGGCATTGACACTGTTGTTTTTGTTATGTGCCTTTGAATCAATTTCAACTCTTAGCAACACCATATAACAGAGTAGCACTGCCTCATAGGGTTTCCTAGGGTGTAATCTTCAGGAGCAAATAGCCAGGTCTTTGAGTTTGCTTTTTTGGTTTTCTCCAGCAGAGCCACTGAGTGATTTGGAACCATAGTGCTTCACTTAGCAGCTGAATGCTTAACGATTGCTACACCAAGGTTCCTAATTGTCACTATAATTAGTGCCTTGTTTCCTGTATTTACAAAAGTCAGTTAACTTAGTACAATAACGAAAATTAGGCAGTAAATTTACAGGTAGAGTTCATGTTTGTATTTGTGTTCCATGGGATGGATAAGTGAAGGCAAGATTTTTAAATGGGTCTGCAATTCTAAGAGCCCTTCTTTAGAATGCATATACACATTGAAACTTTTTTTGAAGCTCAATCAGTCCTCCCTGATTGCCATGACAGAGAAACCTATGTATGTTTTTTTCACCTGCAACTTTATTTTTGTTTAATCCTTGCCTATGAACTACTCTGACATTTACATTTTCCAGAACTTCCTTTTGTTCTCTCTCCCTGGCCACAAATATGCGGGGGTCGATTAAAATAATAACAATAATAAAGGTATAAAGTTTGGGGATTTTTTCACACCTAATGGAAAAAAAGTATTAACAATATTTGTTTCCAGGTTGACCTTTTTTTTTTTTTAATTCTTTGAACTCCCAGTAGAGAAAGGCATTTTTTAATCCTCCTGTGTTTTCTACAGGAGCTCTGATGGTGTAGTGCCTAAGGCATTTGACTGCTGACCAGAAGGCTGGAGGTTCAAACCCATCAGCCACTCCTCGCAAGGAAGGTTGGGCAATCTACTTCCGTAGAGATACTGCCTTGGAAACCCAAGGAGGGGTCGCTATGAGTTGTATCTGACTCGATGGCAGTGAGTTTGGTTTTTGGTTTCGATGTTTTCCATGGTACTGAGTTGCTATGTTTGGGTCCCTTTATTGAGAAGAGCTGCAGGAAATGTAACTGGCTATGACCCTAGGAAAAGAAAGTATTATTAACTGAAATGCTTGGTTCTGCATTTAAAGCCATGAATAAAAGTTGTGGGATGATGAGAACTGGGCATCCATGTCGACTTTTTTTTAATGTCCTGGAAGTCCCTCGTGTTGCAAGTGCTTGTGATTTATAATTACCTAGATTCATATGACAGACGGAACTGGGAATCAAATTAAGTGGCTGGCTTCTCTTAAGTTGCTAAAGAATCTCCTGCTTAAGACAAGATTGCCTTTTTCCTTCCTAAAAAAAGGTACAAACAATGACAGCCCAAAATAGCTATTTAGTCAGAACTGACGACACTTTCTGAATGCTTGTCATTAAGAGAGAAATAGAAAATCCTGCTTTTCTTCTTCCTTTCTCTCCCTTAAATACATTGGTTCCTCTTAACGCTGCCTCACTTCATAGCCCAGGAGAAATGCCCAGTGACTCTGGCAATGCCTTATCACTACTGCAGGTTCCAGAGGCGAGGTGGTTTATGCAAAACATATTAAAGAAAAACCTTAAAAGTCACTGCAGCTTTTTCTAGTGAGTTATGCTGATCTTCCCTGTTGCTGTAAGCTGATGGGGAGCATTGTGGCAGAGACATAGCTACTCTTTTTCCTCCTACTATTTTTGCTGCAGTGAGAACTGTTCATTTCTGCTTGCATTTTGCCAGATAGCTTTACAGTTCTAGCTGAGCATTAGGGCTTCCCAAGGCTAGAAATAAGAGTTTAGAATCCTAAATTGGACTTTGTCTTTTTGGCTCAGTAAAAATTGAGTTAATTTGCAGCATCCGGTGCCTGACAGGAATGACAAGTAGGATCTGACGATGATTTAGAATTAAGCCCCCCCCCCCACTTATGGATTCTTGGGGTCAGGAGCTTTTATTTTTCTTTTGCTCTCTCCCTTTCAGAGCCAGCTGAACATTGTACATCCAACAACAGTAGCTATGAATCTAAGGTTATGTTATCTCCTGGAATCCTCTGTTTTCATTCCAATCCAGTCCTCTGTTATTTATTGTCATTTACCAATAAAGCATAGTTTCGGAAAATTGAATGCGTTGTTTTATTAGAGAACCTAGCAACTTTAAATATCCCTAGAAAATAATGGATACTATAAGGCAGTGAAGTAAGAGAAGGTGGTACTTCTCAGCCATGTAACTGCATATCACCCCAGGGGAACACAGCTTACATTTTAGGGGACTTTGTGAGGCAGTGATCCTTTCGTCCTGGTCCTATTCCACACAGAGGAGCAGAATGTGATGTGTTTGCAGTGATTTGTAGTATTTGCCAAACAGGGTGCTGCATCAGAATAGCTTGGAAGATAGTGCAAAGCCCTTATTAAACCTCTAAGGGGAAAAGGACTTCCTCTTCATTTACAATCTACTCGATAGAATCTCATTGTAAAGTATCTAATAGGATAATACCAAGGCTCTCCAGAGATATAAGTAACTCATTGGTTAAATTTCAATTCTTCACCTTTCCCCCCTCCTTCCTGGGTGAGCTCATTCCCCCTCTCCCGTTTTTTTTTTTTTTTTTTTTTCAAACCCAGTGATTTAAAATGCTAGAAGGAAAAGCAACTGAGGTCTTAACTTTCAGATGCTGAATTCTCGGCTAATTGAAATTACTGGGCACAATGCTATATATAGCCAATGAAGAGATTTTGAGCTCTCACTCAGTGCCTTCAAGACATGTCGTTTTGTAGTCAGAGAAAACAGAGATCAATGCATTTTCAAACTGACAGAGGGAACGGATGCTCCTTAGTAGCACATGCCCAGGATCGTGTGTGTGGGGCTTGCACTGTGGTGAGAAGCTGAATACCGGTCCATATGCTCCTTATTTACTGCAATGTTCTTTGCATGTTACTGTGCACTCCGGACTAACGTGAAGGTAAGAGGAGGCGAGCTGGCAACTGGGCACAATGTACACGTTAAACCAGCTGCAGAAAATGTCTACCTTGTGTAGCTTCAGGACTTTTCGGATTGCTGGTTGAGCAGACAGATTATTACAGGTGGTTGCAAGGGCTTTGTTTTATTGTTGCCATGCAGCGTCTCTGGGGGAGCATGTTGGAATGCTGCTGTGAAGTGACCTTCAGGTTTAACTGTTTGTAATTCAGATTCACGCTCACACTTGGGGGATGGAGTGGGGGGAGGAAAAGATGAAAATTATTTAGGTAGGCCAGATTCAAGAAATCAGAGAAGGTAAAAAGCTGCAGATCATGCTTTAGATTAGAATTTAAAGTCTTTCTTTTCAAAAGTGCTGTGAGCGTGCTGCTTAATTGTTTAAGAGCCGGAGATTGAAATTAAATGGCTATAGTGACACTAGGATGAGATCTGGAGGAATACCTGATCATCCTGTGCATATTAACTAACAAATAGTTATCACTGGGAACTGGTGATATGGATCGTGTCAATCCTCAGCTCCGGGTGGGCTGGTTGCTTTGGCTGCGTGGTTGCCGCTGCCCCGGCGTTGTCACCCCACCACCATTCGCTGGCGATGGCTAATGAGCCTCTGAAGTTGAGCCTAAGTTTGAGAGATTTACCCGTTGTCAGGAATGAGGGCGTTATTATTGGAAAGGTTTTCTGACACTGTTCATTCAGCAGTGAGCCAGACAGACAGGCCAGCTGTGGAATTCCAGTTGCATAATTTAAGTGAATTGCATCCTCTGTTAATATTTTGAGATTGTATTTCTTTCTGAAAGAAGTCCAAAAGAAAAGTGATTGCTTCTGTAGAAAGAATGAAAAAAGAAAAAAGAAAAAAGGCTGTTAAGACTTAATATCTAAAATAAATCTTTAAAAACCAAGTCAATGCAAAGTGTCTCCCACTTTAGTTTTCCTGGGGGAGTGTTTTAATGTATCTGGGTACTAAAGTTTCCTTTCCTATGTTTATAAGTTTTATTAACAGAACTCCCTGCTGCTCACTCTTTTATAAGCCTTTTTGTTTTCTATTTGAATTTCAAACAGGTAGTATTTATATTGTGATGACCAATTCTTTTACAACTATAGCCTGGAAGCTTTCTGTGGATCACTTCCCAGAGTTCTACAGAATTAACTTTTTGAAAATTAACTTTAGCAGTCAATTTTCTTTCATGTATATGGGGGACAACATAGTAAACAACACGGAAAAGAGCTAATGAAAAAAGCATAGAGAACAGGCTCAGTTATCAGCTTGGATTTCTCCATTACTATCTCCTGTTGTAAATTATAGGTCTGAGATGCATTGTCTTGTAAACTCTGTGAATTATATATGTTGCCCCTCCTCATCTTCTTTAAAGGAGAAAAATCCTTTCTCTTTCTTTTTTCTTTTTAGAAAAAAATGGTTTCTTAAAAGAAAACTCCATAAATAATTTAGATGAAGTGAAAAAAACTGTTCTGATGTTTCACTGTTATATGTCAAAAGTGCAGGAAAACCAGAGTCCAGAGTTTCTTGCTCTGGGTTTTGGGAGATCCCTTTTGACTCTAACTACTATCATTTGTCTTTGTAGCTTTTGCTTAAATTTTTTCTCACTTGCATTCAATAGTGAAGGAATGAAAAGGCTTAACAACAATATCTTAATTCTTATGAATTTTGGAGAATGAAATTTTAGTACTTTGGCTAATCTGTACTGAGATATACAAACTTCTGATACGTGAATCAATAAAAATTTAAAGCATGTACAGTGCCATATGTGAGATTTTATATCCTTCCTTTTAGGGTTATTTTTTCCTTTGAGACGGCAAAGTTTGCAAAAGAGTTTGCAGTTCACTTGTGGTCTGATAGTTCAACAAGTTTGTGCAATAAAGTCTTATTTGACATTTTTATTTTTATATTTTTTAATGTTTCTTTTTTATTTTCATGGTAGCCAGAATTACTTACGTGGTCTGGTAAAGTCTCTTTTATGATGCGTAACTTCTCATGTTTATGATTATAATAAACATTATAGTAAGATTACCGTTTCAGTGACCTAAAGCTTTCCGAGTGGTTAAAATTCAAAAGATAAAAATATCTCTTGTGTATGAATACATATTTCTTTTTTTTCTGTACATAATAAACTACCAATGTCATAATGTTTTATTGAAGAAGGGTTGTTTTGTTAATTGGACCTTTATATTATAGTACAACTAAATGGGTTTTTTCAAAGTGGTATTTTTTTTTTAACTATATTTCATATATATATAATAATCAAGGCCATTTAAATGTGGACCACTAGAGAGTGTATATGTGTGTGTATGTGTGTATTTTCAGAGTATGACTCATGGATTATCATTTATTCATTCAACAATCAAACATTTTTTGAATGACAACTATAATTTATAATTTATTAAATGGCCCTTGCCTTCCAGAAGCTTCCAGTCTAGGAGAGGACACAGAAATATAAATAAATTAGTGCTTTGAAGTATTACAGGTGCTGTGATGGAAGTCTATGCAGGGTATTACAGGAGGAAAAAGAAAAACAAACAAACCAACCAGCCATCACACTTTACCAGGACTGGTCAAGAAGAAAGGTTTCTTTGTGAAGTCACGTATGACTTGAATCTGACAGTTAATGGAGTTTTCCCAAACAGTTTGAAAAGAGGAAGACATGCTGCGTAGGCAGAGTATCCAAGACATGGAGCTAAGAAGCAATGCATCTAAAGAGCTGCAAATAGAGTAGTTTGGAATGTGTGGACCATGGTGTCTTATAAGACTGAATGTTGTTGTTGTTGTTGTTGTTGTTGTTATGTGCCGTTGAGTCAGACCCACTCATAGCGACCCCTCCTTGGGTTTCCAAGGCAATGTCACTACTGAAGTATATTGCCCCATCTTCCTTCCAAGAAGTGGCTGGTGGGTTTGAACCGCCAGCCTTTTGGTTAGTAGTCAAGTGCCTCAGCCACTATGACTGAATAGTGAGCTAATAGTGTAAAATATAAAGACGTGGGAAGTAAAGCCAGTGCTGTGGGAATTGACAGAACAGTCATAACAAGAAGGAGACCCAAGATAGGGCTCAATTTTCTGGACCCCCAACTCATTGCTCTTTCCACTAAATCCTGCTGGCTACCCAACAGATTCAAGAATTCTGCTTTTTTATTTTTGAAATTCCTTGGATGAAAATATATGAACTTTCTGGAAAAACTGTGTAGCAGAGTGATGTAAAGCATTGACTTTGAGATTCTAAAAGGACTATTTATGTGTTGCATAGCTTGAAAAACTTTGTTAACCAATCTGAAGTTCAGCTTTTTTCATCTGTAAAATAGGATAATAACAGCAATAGCTCTTACTTATTATAAGAATTATGTGAGATAAGGGATATAAACACTCTGAAAAATATCCTTAGAATATAGTGAGGGCTCAATCAATTTAACTCATAATTGAACAAGTTGTTGTTGTTATGTGCTGTTGAGTTGTCTATAACTCATAGCGAACCCTCCCTGGGTTTCCAAGGCAGTATCACTACGGAAGTAGATTGCCCCATCTTCCTTCCGAGGAGTGGTAGCTATCAAATAGCAGTGAGGCTTTAGAGTTGCCATCACATAAGAGTCATTAGAAAGCTATGGGAATTGAACTCAATGGAAAACAACAACAACAACTATGATTAGTGAGAAACATATTCATGTGTAATGTTTGTATCCCCCTTCACAATTACTACCACACTTGGAAATGCCTTAGAATGAAAGCTTGGATTTCATTTTGCTTTGCTCACTGTGAAGAACAATGCCAAGTACATAGTAAGTGCTCAGTAAGTAAATATTTGTTAAATGAATGCATGAACTGAATCCCAGGTTTCTCTCTCTCTCTCTCTCTCTCTCTTTTTTAACTTTTATTGTGGTGAAAACATGCATAATAAGACATTTGCCAACAACTTCCATATTTACAGCTCAGGGATGCTGATTACATTTTTCATGTTGTGCCACCATTGTTTCTATCCTTTTCCAAAATATCCCACCACCTATTAGCATAAACTCAATACTCCCAAAATAAAAGCTTTCACTTTCCTCCTCCTTCTTACCCCAATAACCACTAATAATCTTTAAGATATATATATACACACACACACATGTTTAATCCTCAAACCAAGCCAAACTCACTGCCATCGAATTGATTCTGCTCATAGTGACCCCTCCTTGAGGTGGTGTCTCTACAGAATTAGATTGCCCAATCTTCCTTCCAAGGAGTGGCTGGTGGGTTTGGACCACTAGCCTTCTAGTTAGCAGTCAGATGCCTTAGGCACTATGCCACCAGAGCTATCTAGGAATTTTCCCTCTTTGTCCCCTCCCATCCTTGGTAACCAACAAAGAAAGTTTTCCTTCTATGTATATCCTTGACTTTTTACAATAATGAACTAATACAATATTTGTCCTTCTGTGATTGACCTATTTCACTCAGCATAATGTCCTCAAGTCCGTCCATGATATTCAGTATTTTGCAGAGTCTACATTACTTTTTACGGTTTCATAGTATTTCATTGTGTGTATATACCACAGTTAGTTTATCCATTCCTCAGTTGATGGGCACTTACGTTGTTTCCATCCCTTTGCTATTGTGAATAGGGCTGTGATGAACATGGTGTGCATATATCTGTCTGTGTCCTGCCTCTCACTTCTTTAGGATATATACCAGGTTCCTCTTTATTACCCATTTAGCTTCTTCCCAGATTACTTATCTATCTTAATACTGGTTAAATTATTTTAGGGTAAAACAAAAAAACCTAAAATTTGAAGTTATACATGCATGTGTTTGAGTACTGGATCTGGCAATCGCAAACTGCTTACACTCAGTCATGTATTCTTTTGGATTTGCACAGCCAGGTTGTAGAGCTAGGTTGGAGGGAATCAATAATTTAAACTAATTTATTGAATGCCTGAACACTCTCGAATGCAGACTTTCATCACACACATTTCCATCAGATTTATCCAGTGAAGTTGCTCTTCTCCAAGCACCTAACCCCTTCTGACACGCTAGAATTGTTTCCTTCAGTTGGAATCCCTTCTTTCCACACCTATGCTTGTCTAAATTATAACCTTTTTTTAAAAGAAAATAATACAGGTTGTCTTTCTTCCAAGAAGTAGACCCTAGCTACACTAACTCTAATGCTTTATTCTTCCTTTGATTTAGTGACTGCAATTTCTCTATCACTCATGGCAGTGAATCTTACATGCCTTATACCACCACTTGCTTTATTATCTTATATCACTAGGTAATTTATGTTTCAGTATTGGTCCCATCCTAACTAAACTTTAAACACCTTGAGGGCAGGAACTACATAGTATTTATTTATTTTTTTTTATAGTTTGTTTGTATTTTAGGAATTCAGAAATTTATTGATGAAGTGATCAAAGGGGAGACTTTTAGAAACTGTCTCCTTATGCTATCAACACCTATCCCTTGTTACATTTTATATTGCATCCTATATATTGATGCTTTTAATAAACACATTATTTATTTTAGGAAGGGCTTGAAATCATGAATCAGATTGTGTGGACAGTGTGTTTAACACCTATGGCTCATTCAAGTCTGTGGTTCCTCTCAGGATTCCAGATGAATAACTATTGTAACTTTCTAGATACTAAACTTGTGTATGTCTTGCCTGTATGGGCTTAACATTTCTTCCCTTGTCTTCTTTCTCCTAAATGATGGACAGTCAAAGCCTCAGGGTTTCTTCGTTCATTAAATATTTATGAGTACATTATTATGTGTCAAGGAGCTCTGGTGGTGTAGTGTTAAGGCATTTGGCTGTTAACCAAAAGATCAGTGGTTTGAACTCATCAGCTGCTCTGCAGAAGAAAGATGAGGCAATGTACTTCTGTAAAGATTTATAGCTCTGGAAACCCAATAGGGGTTGCTGTGAGTCAGAAGGGAGCTCTGGTGGTATAGTACCTAAGGCACTTGACTGCTAACCATAAGGCTGGCAGTTCAAACTCACCAGCCACTCCTTGGAAGGAAGATGGGGCAATCTACTTCCATAGTGATACTGCCTTGGGAACCCAAGGAGGGGTCGCTACGAGTCGGGTCCGTCTCGACGGCACATAACAACAACAACAACATGAGTCAGAACAAACTCGATGGCAGTGAGTTTACTTTTTGGCTTTGGTGTTATGTGTTCAGTCACTACATAGATGATATAGATACAGGATGGAGTGAAATAGGCAACAGTCCCAACACTTACAGAATTTATTTGCTAATGCAGGAGACAGGCAATAAACAAGACAGTTAAGTAAAACACATTATATTAGATAGTGGTGAGTACTAAGAAGGAGAACAAAACATGAAAGGAATATCAGAAGTATGTGTGGCAGGGAAGGGGTTGAGAATGTCATGTCAGATAAGGTGGTAAGTGAAGGTTTCACCAAGAAGTTGTCTTTTGAGTAAAGAACTAAAGGATGTGAGGGAGTTAGCTATGCAGGAAAAGGTAACACAAAGTGTAAAAGCCCTGAGATAGGAGTGTACCTGGCATGTTAAGGAGTATCTAAGAAGGCAATGTGGCCTAAAATAATAATGGCAAGAGAACATCAAAGTGTGCGGATCATATAGGGCTTTGAAGATTAGTCTTCTTTTAATGAAACAGGAAGCCACGAAGATTTTGAGTAGGGATTCATTTGACTTGACTCATGATTTAGTAGAATCACTCAAGCTACTGTGGTGAAAAGAGACCTTAGTCAGGCAAATGGTAAAAGTGGGGGCAAGGGGTAGTTGAGAGATGGTCATACCTTAGATCAGGCTGGTGTCTGTGAAACTGGCGAGAAGTGGTCTAATTTTGCATATAATTTAAATTTTGGATATCTGCTTTTTTTTTTTTTTTCTCCTGCTCTAATCCTTAATCCTCCTCAGCTGTGGGGTGTTGTTCATCAGCTCCTCTGTTTTTGATCCCTATTAATGTCTTGATACTGTGTTTACCATTGCAGTGTTACTGCACTACTGCACTTTGGCCCTTGGAACATTTTGAAGACTAGATTACACAAGATTTGAGTCATACATGTATATTCAAGGCTTTATTTTCTTTTTGGATGCAGCTCTTTTGATCCTCAGGGCACTCCAAACTTATTCTTAAATAAGTCTTCTTTAAGCTGCTTGCGGACAGGAACTGCATTTTATATAATTTTGTGTCCCCATTGCCTTGAACGGTATCTAGTCCATGGCAAATGATTAATAATGTTTGCTGATGAGTGAACGAATTAATGAATGTTAGCCACTTAGGATCTGGACATATTTTCAGAGTGCCTCTTTGAAATGGGACTGGTATCACCAAATAAAAACAGCTAAGTATACGACAAGGAGTTCTGCTTTCAACAAAATTCCTCTCTAATGTAAAATTAATATCTCTGCTATGATAATATTTCTCCAATACCAGAATCTCTAGGGAAGTAGCTGGGAATCTGGAAATGACTCTAGTTAATTTTCATTGTCACAAGATTGGGAAGCACAGTCTTATGGCCAATGTGTGGAATTAAAGCAATAGTAAGCAAGTTTATTGGGAAACTTCTATGTAGTAATATTTGCCTAAGTAACATGTATAGCAAAATTTTTCAAACATTTTTTACTTCAATCCATAGTAAGAAATATATTGCAACTTAGTACAAGTTTCACAAAATAATACTCAACTTTTTCAAAAGTTGTACATTTATATTTTCATATATATTTATTATATTATATTTTTACCTTAAAAATGGTTTTTCAATAATACTGTTCAAGATCTACTAAATGTAAGAATCAGAAAAACGGAATTATAATTCATAATACCCATATAAAATTGATTCCTTTTTAATGAGTGTCAAGCATTGCAGAGGGGTTATGACTCATAACTTGAAAAACACTATAACATGTCCCCTGATTTTGGGAATATACCATTTCACTTAACAATATTCAAATGGAAAGATAATGAATTATAACAAGTCTTCAACATCAACACTAAGCAGGAAATGTGTGAAAGTCCTGTACTGAGTACTGGTAGCTGACCAAAAACCAAAACTAAACTTGTTGCCATCAAGTATTCCAACTTTGACTGCTAACCAGAAGGCTGGCAGTTCAAACCTACTAGCTACTCCTCAGAAGGAAGGTTGGGCAATCTAATTCCATAGTGATACTGCCTCAGAAACCCAAGGAGGGGTTGCTATGAGTCAGATCTGACTCTATGGCAGTGAGTTTGGTTTTTTGGTTTGGTATAGGTCAGAGTGGAACTGCCCCATAGAGTTACCAAAGTTGTAATCTTTATGGAAACAGACTGCCACATCTTTCCCCAGTAGAGTGACTATTTGGTTTCAAACTGCTGACCTTTCAGTTAACAGCTGAGCATTTAACCACTGCATCACCTGGCCTCCTTAGCAGATCCATTTACTGATGGGCATATACATTTGTAAATTCTTGGTTCAGTGCTTACTTTTCTGGCCCTAGTACTTGAGACAGCCTATTGTTGTTATGTGCCCTCCAGTGGGACCCTCCTTGGGTTTCCAAGGTGGTATCACTATGGAAGTAGATTGCCCAACCTTCCTTCCCAGAGACAGCCTATCTCCCTATATATTTCAAGCATATCAAATACCAATAACTAACCTTTAATTAGGAGCTCTGGTAGCATAGTGCCTAAGGCACTTGACTGCTAACCAGAAGGCTGATGGTTCAAACCCACCAGCCAGTCTTCCGAAGGAAGGTTAGACAATCTACTTCCAGTGATACCGCTTCAAAAACCCAAGGAGGGGTCGCTATAACTGGGGTCTGACTCCACACCACATAACAACAACAACCTTCAATTGAGTATTTGTGATGTTTTAGGGACAGTTCAAAGCACTTCATTTAATATTCACAATTTCCCTGAGAAAAAGTTATATAATTAAGTTCATTTTACATGTGAAGGGACTGAACCATAAAGATCAAGTTTATTGTTCAGGCCTTATAGTAAATAATTGATAATAATGGGTAAATCAGGCATAGGCCCCGGTGCTTAGGACAGACCATTATTTGGAAGGACTTCTTTCTTCCTTTGACCCTTGTTCCAGTGCTGGTGCTCTGGCCATTGGGTGACTTTTCCGAAGGTTCTGCTTTGCACCCCTTTAATTTTGATTATTTTAGGGGACTGTCCTCTGGCTTATTAATAATTCTATCACATCCTAGTTTCCTCTGTTTTGGGTTTGTTATAGTTCCTTCAATTATTCATGGTCCAGAAGAATCCCTGTAGGCCTGGTAATTTATACCATTTTCTGACATTGGAGGTCCCTGTGTGGCACAGATGGTTAACTATCTGCTGCTAACCTAAAGTTTGGTAGTTTAAACCCACCCAGTGGTGACATGAGAGAAAGGCCTGGTGATCTTCTTCCATAAAGATTATAGCCAAGAAACCCCTCCATATTATACCCTATACAAAAACTAACTAAAGATTGATCAAAGCCCACATGTAACACCTAAAGCAATAAAGATCATCAAAGAAAAAACAGGAGCAAACTTAAATACACTAGCAAATAAATACACTAGCAAATATAACTAAATATGCATAAATAGCAGAAGACAAACTGGACGACTAAGATCTCCTAAAAATTAAATATTTGTGTGCATCAAAAGACTTCTCCAAAAGAATGAAAAGGGAACTTACAAACTGGGAAAATGTTTTTGAGATCAATATAAGGTACAAGGGACTAATTTGTAAAATTTATAGAAAACTTCAACACCTCAACAACAACAACAAAAAAGAAAAGCAGTCAGTTAAAAAATAGGCAGAAACATGAACAGACACTTCACCAAAGAAGACATTCAGGTGGCCAACAAACACATGGATTAATACTCACTATCGTTAGTGATTGTTGTTGTGTTGTTAGGTGCCATCGAGTCATCTCCAACTCATAGTGACCTTATGTACAGCAGAGTGAAACACTGCCTGGTCCTGTGCCAGCCCCATGATCCTTGCTGTATCTGAGTTCATCATTGCAGCCACTTTACCAGTCCATCTTGTTGAAGGTCTTCCCTTTTTTATTGACCCTCTACTCTACCAAGCATGATATCCTTCTCCAGGGAATGGTTCCTTTTTACATTATGACCAAAGTAGGTGAGATGAAGTCTGGCCATTCTTGCTTCCAAGGGACATTCCAGCTGTACTTCCTCCAGGACAGATTTGTTAGTCCTTTTAGCACTCCATGGTACTTTCAGCATTCCTCACCAACACCACAACTCAAAATCATCAACACTTCTTTGGCCTTCCTTATGCATTATCTAGCTCTTGCATGCATATGAGGCAATTGAAAATGCCATGGCTTGTGTCAGGCACACCTTAGTTCTCAAGGAGACATCTTTGCTTTTCTGCACCTGAGAGAGGTCTTTTGCAGCAGATTTCCCTAGTGCTATACATTGTCTGATATCTTAACTGCTGCTTGCATTGGTGTTGATTGTAGAACTCAGTAATATGAAGTCTTTGACAACTTTAATCTTTTCTCCATTTATCATGATGCTGTTTATTGATCCAGTTATGAGGATTTTGTTTTCTATATATTGAGGTGTAATCCATACTGCAGACTGTAGTCTTCAATCTTCATCAGTAAGTACTTCAAGTATCCTCACTTTCAGCAAGCAAAGTTGTATCGTCTGCATATCTCAGGTTGTTAATGATTCTTCCTCTAATCCTGATACCACGTTTTTCTTCATATAGTCCAGCTTCTCGGATTATTTGCTCAGCATATAGATTGACTAAGTGTGGAGAAAGGATACAACCCTGACACACTCCCTCCTTCATTTTAAACCATGTAGTGTCCCCTTGTTCTGTTCGAATGATAGCCTCCTGGTCTATACACAGGTTCCTCATGAGTACAGTTAAGTGTTCTGGAATTCTCATTCTTCTCAGTGTTATCCATAATTTGTTATGATCCACACAATTGAATGCTTTTGCATAGTCAACAAAACACAAGTAAACATCTTCTGGCATTCTTTGCTTTCAGCCAAGATCCATCTGACATCAGCAATGATATCCCTCATTCCAAATCCTCTTCTGAATCCAGCTTACATTTCTGGAATATTCTCTGTCAATGTACTGCTGCAACTGTTTTTGAATTATCTTCAGTAAGATTTTACTTGTGTGAAATGTTAATGATATTGTTTGATAATTTCCACATTTCATGGAATCACCTTTCTTTGGAATGGGTACAAATATGGATCTCTTCCAGTCAGTTGGCCAGGTAACTGTCTTTCAAATCTCTTGGCATAGCTAAGTGAGTGCCTCCAACGTAGCATCTGTTTGTTGAAACATATTAATGGGTATTCCATCAATTCTTGGAGCCTTGTTTTTTGCCACTTCCTTCAGTGCACCTTTGACTTCTTCCTTCAACACCATTGGTTCTTGATCATATGCCACATACTGAAATGGATGAACATCAACCAGTTCTTGTTGGCACAGTGTTTCTGTGTAATCCTTCCATATTCTTTTGATGTTTCCTGTATCATTCAATATTTTGCCCATAGAATCCTTCAATATTGCAACTTAAATTTTTTAATCAGTTCTTTCAGCTTGAGAAATGCTGGATGTGTTCTTCCCTTTTGGCTTTCCAACTCCATATCTTTGCACATTTCATTATAATAATTGATTTTGTCTTCTTGAGCTGCCCTTTGAAATCTTCTGTTCAACTCTTTTATCTTCTCATTTCTTCCATTTGCTTTAGCTACTCTTCATTCAAGGGCAAGTTTCAGAGTCTCCTCTGACATCCATTTTGTTTTTTTCTTTCTTTTTGTCTTTTTAATGACTTTTTGATTTCTTCATGAATGATGTTCTTGATGTCATCCCACAATTCTTTTGGTTTTGGGGCATTGGTGTTCAATGCATGAAATCTGTTCTTTAGATGGTCTCTAAATTCAGGAGGGATATAATCAAGGTCATGTTTTGGCTCTCATGGACTTGTTTTAATTGTGTTCAACTTCAAGTTGAACTTGCATCTGAGCAGTTGATGGTCTGTTCCACAGTCAGCTCCTGGCCTTGTTTTGGCTGAAGATACTGAACTTCTCCATCGCCTCCTGCCACAGATGTAATCAGTCTGATTCCTGTGTACTCCATCTGGCAAAGTCCATGTGTATAGTCACCATTTGTGTTGTTGAAAGAAGGTATTTGCATTGAATAAGTCATTGGTCTTGCAAAATTCTATCACATGATCTCCAGCATCATTTCTATTACTAAGTCCATATTTTCCAACTACTGGTGATTCTTCTTTGTTTCCAACTTTTGCATTCCATTTACTAGTGATAATCAGCACATCTTGAGTGCATGTTAGGTCAATTTCAGACTGAAGAAGTTGGTAAAAATTTTCAATTTCCTCATCTTTGGCTTTAATGGTAGGTGTGTAAATTTGAGTAATAGTAGTATTAGCTATTTCTTTGCTATTCATAAGGTTTTCCCTGGCCAATTCTTTGAAAAGTGGATGGCCTCTTCCTTCTTCCTAGTCTGTCTCAGTCTATAAGCTGGGCTGTAACCTGTGCACCAGGTGCATCTCCTTGAGGACTAAGGTGCTCCTGACACAAGCCATGATATTTCCAATCGCCTCGTATTCATGTGAGAGCTAGACAATGAATAAGGAAGACCGAAGAAGAGTTGATGCTTTTGAGTTGTGGTGCTGGCGAAGAATGCTGAAAGTACC
>NW_006921741.1:4053621-4063546 GCF_000298275.1 Orycteropus afer afer | reverse complement strand
GGCTGGCGCGGGATCGGGCAGTGTTTCGTTCTGCTGTGCATGGGGTCGCTATGAGTCGGAAACGACTCGACGGCACTTAACAACAACAACAACAGTATTAGCTGGCCTTCCTTGTAGGGATATGGATATTATCCTGTCACTGACAGTGTTGTACTTCAGAATATATCTTGAAACATTGTTTGTGATGATGAATGCCAACCTGTTCCTCTTCAATTTGTCATTCCTGGCATAGTAGATCGTTTGGTTGTCTGATTCAAAATGGCCAAAACCAGTCCATTTCAGCTTACTAATGCCTAGGATATCAATCATTAGCCATTAGAGAGATGCAAATCAAAACCACAATGAGATATTATCTCATGCCAGCATTAATAGCAAAGTTCAAGAAAAGAGAAAACAACAAAAGCTGGCAAGGGTGTGGAAAGACTGGGATATTCATACACTGCTGATGGGACTGTAATATGGTACAACCACTGTGGAAAGTGGCATAGAGCTTCCTTAAGAAGTTGAAAATAAAAATACTATACCATCAAACAATTCCACTACTAGGTATCTGTCATAGAGAAATAAGAGCCATAACAGGAACAGATACATGCAGATCTATGCTCATTGCAGCATTATTCACAATAGCAAAAAGATGAAAACAACCTTAGTGCCTATCAAGGGTTGATGGATAAACTATGATACATACACACAATGGAATACTACACAATATTAAAGAATAATGATTTATCTGTGAAACATCACATAACATGCATGATCCTAGAGGACCTTATGCTGAGTGAAATTAGCCAATAACCCAAGGATAATTATTATATGAGACCACTACTATAAAAAGTTTTTGTTAAAAAGGTTTTTATACAGAGAGAATCATTCTTTGAAGTTTACTGAGGAGGGGAGAGGGAGGGTAAATCATCAACTAGAGGGTAGACATGTGTTAACTTGGGTGAAGGAAAGGCAATATACAATAAGGAGGAGGTCAGCACAAAATAATCCAGGCAGTGATAGACACAGGGAGGAGCACAAGAGTTAAAGACAACAAAGGTGAATACTACTACATACATAAACCTGCAGTAATAGTAATAATAATAATCTATGAGTGGATACATAGATAGACACTCAAGCTGAACAAAGGTGGGAAGCTGAATATAAACATACAAATATATATAGGTTTCACAGAAGATTTCTCTCCCTATATCTTTATATGTGCTGCAAATATATCCAGAAGACTAGATGGTGCCTGGCTACTGCTGCTGACTGCTCTGAAAGGGATCACAGTAGGAGGTCCCAGATAGAGTGGGGAGAAGTATGGAACAAAACTCAAAATCAGAACAAAGACCAGACTTACTTATCTGATGAAAACTGGTGGAACCCCTAAAAGTATGCCCTTAGAAACCCTTCAAGGTAAGAACTGAACTTAACCTCATGACTCAGCTTTCAGCCAACGATAAACAGGCTTACAAGGTGAACAGTAATGCTGGGAAGGTATGGGCTCAATCAAGCAAATGAGATGAAGAGGACAGAATTTGACCACAGATAGAGCTAGGAAGGCAGGAGGGAATGAGAAGGAAGGGGTGGATACAGGGAGGAAGTGGGAAGAATGCTGTTACAGTATGGAGATTGAAGTGGATATCCCAAAACAGAATGTATATGGATTGTTGAATGGAAAACCACTATTCTCTGTAAACTTTCACCCAAATCACAATTTAAAACAAAACAAAAACCTACAGAACAATTTTATTCTGTAACACATGGGTTGCTATGAGTCAGAAATGACAAGATGGCTACGAGTTTCTTTTTGTTATTGTTGCTGTTGTTATTTTCTGGAGTTGGGTGTGGGGATGGAGTGCTTACTGTTTAGAGACATTCACAATTAACTGAAGTATAGGCACCCTTTGAAAGATGCATATTTGCAATGCAAATGTAAAATCTTCACTCGTTATTAGTGCATTAAACACGGCAATAAATTCTCCAGGATGAATTGGTGTTGCAGTATTGTTTGGAAAGCATAGCTTTTGAGAATTGAAAAGGGAAAGATGAACAATAAAACATTTGATCCAGGGAGAATCTGGCCCTAAATATTTCTCAAATTTAAGCTAGATCTTTTCTTTCTGTTTAGACTCCTAAAGACTTTGAACACTTTCCAAGTAGGCAGAATTTAAAGGAAAGAAACTGAGAGAATGCCTTTCTTTAAAATGACATGTTAGGTGATTACACCTCTTCCCCACTCCCCCGACAAAAGAAAAACACTACCATTTAGTTGATTTAGACTCATAGCAACCCCCATTGGGTTTCCAAGGCTATAAATCTTTACAGAAGTAGATTGCCTCAACTTTCTTCAATGGAGCAGTTGGTGGGTTTGAACAACAAACTTTGTGGTTAGCAGCCAAATATCTTATCCACTGACCACCAGAGAGCTCCTTTGTTAGGTGATTAGTAGGTGACAAAAATTGTGGATCTTCTATTTACTGATTATTTTTTTTAAGTGTATATTGACAGCACATAACAACAATGATAATATCTAGATTTAGGTGTACATTTTAAAAGGTGTATATAGATTGACCTATTTATTCTAAAATTTGCCAATCGATAACATTTTAAAAATGTGCTTATGTTGGATGAGAAAAGTAAGATAAGGGTGTATGAAGAGCACATTATGGACCTAGGGAGGGAGGGTGCAGATTCTGAATCTGAAGAGAAACCCTGAATCTTGCTGGTGTAACAAAAAAACTCTTTGTATTTGTGGTACATGTGTAGTTGATTAATATATGAGATGCACTCGTTCAAACTCATTAGGAAAAGTAAACTAGGGAATCAGTTTTAAGTAGGTCAGTATGCATTTTATTTCTCAACTTTTTTTGGGATTATGAAGTAGCATATACTCATTATAAAAATTATATAAATTTCAGAAAAAGATTTAAAAAACCTTACATTTGCTGATAAACTCATCACTATTCTTTCACAGTGAGGTTTTTTTTTTTTTTTTTTGGTATTTGTGTGTGTATGAAAGTTATTTAGGTTCAAGTTATTTTATTTGTAACCTTTGTTTTCCCTCAGTATTATATCATAAGAACATTTTCATGTCATTAATAATTCTTCATAAGCATCTTTATAATCGCTTTATAATAGGAAAGCTTTTTTTTTTTTCTTTTTTTTTAAAGTAAATAAATAAAAGTAGGCAGGGGCTGAAAGCATTGTTTTTCTCAGACCATTACTTTTCAGTCTTAGGATAGAGAGCTTTCAAGTGTAACCTTGGAATAGCTTTGAAGATGAGATGCAGTATGGAAAAAAATATACGATGAGTCTGAGTTTCAAAAGGCTCATTGCCATTGTACTTCAAACAGGGAAAAAATGTATACTTAATGCAAATATGTTTCTCTAGCTAGTCCCCTAATACTGTCTCTACACCCACTCCAATGAAATAATTTGCTTTGAGCTGGATTCTTAGAATTCTTTTAAACAGAAGCCAACCAGACAAGTTCCTTATTACCACTATTCTCCCAGGTATTTAGAGTGAAAGCTTTGCAATACTTTTTGTCTCTCCAGCCTTATGGAAATCTATCAGTTCACAAATCCTGTAAAGTCTGCCTCTGAATGATTTTTTTCTACCACTTGTCTCTTTCCACCCCTCCCTTCCTCAGTAGAGACTCTTATTATTTCTCATTAAACATATTATCCAAGGAACATCCTAATGTTTCTCTCCAAATTTCTTCCCCATGGTGGCCACATTTATTTATTTTTTTAAAAAAAAAGATTAATAATAATTGGCCATCTATGTCATAATCAAGAGCTTTCTGTGTTTCCCACTGCCATCAAAATTCTTCATCCTCATGGTAAGGCCTCAACCACTTTTCCAACTTAACCACCTGCCACCCCACCCGCCAACATACTCCCACATAATACATATACCCAAAATCGATTCCAGCGTATTTTCCACTCTACTGGGAGATGTAGAAAGAATGAATTGTTTTGTAGAAAACCCAGGTTTAAAATTCATCTTCGCCATTTAAAATGTAGTCTGCAACACTAATCGTTGTTGTTATGTGCCGTCGAGTCGGACCGGATTCATAGTGACCCCTCCTTGGATTTCCAAGGCAGTATCACTACAGAAGTAGATTGACCAACCTTCCTTCTGAGGAGTGGCTGGTGGGTTTGAACTACATCCTTCTGGTTAGCAGTCAAGTGCCTTAGGCACTAGGCTACCAGAGCTCCTGCAACACTAATAGGTATGTAAATAAAGTTTACTGATGTTTAATTTCTGTGTCTCCTAATTGAGTTAATAATGATAATATCTACTTCATACCATTAGCATGACTTTAGACAGAGAAAGCCTCAAGAGATATGCAGATTCAATTCAGAAAATGTTAAAATATTTTTGAAAGTCAATGAAATGCCAGCTGAAGCAGTGAAGGTTAGCTATAACCTTTGTGGTCTTTGTGGACTTTCTTTTATAGCTGGAAACTCCCTTAAGTATACCTTGAATCCAGGACACTTTGGTTAAAACCCAAACTTTTTGTAATACTTTAGAGTTCATAAAATAGTAATTATAACAAACAAACAAACAATGTTTGATCTTACAGTTTAATCTTACAGAAAAATCATCCTCAATGTCTACAGCTATATATCTCCCAGGTGACATCTTTGCACAATATACAACCTTAGCCAGCTATACATGCTGTTATTGTTAGTTGTTGTTCAGTCATAGTGTCCCAAAGTAACAGAGTAAAACTGCCTCATTAGATGAACCCATTCAAATTGCTTGGAAATCCATTCACAAAATTTGCTTGAGATGGCATAATATTTTCATTAGTGGGTAGGAGTCTTTAATCCTGAAAAGATTTAGAATTAATTATAGAATAATACCAAAATAAGACCGAAGAAGGGTTAATGCTTTTGAGTTGTGGTGCTGGTGAAGAATGCTGAAAGTACCATGGACTGCTAAAAGAACTAACAGATCCGTCCTGGAAGAAGTGCAGCCAGAATGCTCCTTGGAAGCAAGAATGGCCAGACTTCGTCTCACCTATTTTGGTCATGTTGTACGAAGGGACCATTCCCTGGAGAAGGATGTCATGCTTGGTAGGGTGGAGGGTCTATGAAAGAGGGGGAGGCCTTCAACGAGATGGATTGACACGGTGGCTGCGAAGATGGGCTCAAGTATAGCAAGGATTGTGGGGCTGGCACGGGATCGGGCAGTGTTTCATTCTGCTGTGCATGGGGTCGCTATGAGTTGGAAACGACTCGATGGCACTTAACAACAACACAACAACATAGAATAATAAAGGAAAATAACCTTTTTATTAATACGTTTGTATTAGATAATAATTGCATTTGGTAATATACATAGTTGTATTTTATAAGAGAAGTTGGCAGTTTAGAGTCTTTAACGGATTAGTTTTACAATTTCAAGGAATTGATATTGACTTGCAACTTTAAGATGAAAAATCTAGAGAATCTTAGTCATTTATAAATTGTATTATATATGGAAAGCTTAAAATTCCTCATATTTTAATTTGAACTTATTAGATATATAAAACCAAAAACCAAACTCTACCATCAAGTCAATTCCGACTCACAGCAACCCCTTTGGGTTTCTGAGGTGGTAAATCTTTATGGAAGTAGATTGTCCAGTCTTCCTTCCATGGAGTGGTTGGTGGGTCTGAACCACCAACCTTCTGGTTAGCAGTCAAATGCCTTAGGCACTACACCACCAGAGCTCCTTGTTAGATATATAAGACTTATTTAAATACTTGGGAAGGTTTGTTCTTTAAGATGAAGTACTTGAAAAGGAAATTAATATATTAAATTTATAAGTAAGGAATCTTGGTTGTGCAGTGGTTAATGAATTTGGCTGCTAATTGAAGGGATCTGTGGTTCAAACCCACCAGCTGCTACTCAGGAGAAAGATGTGGCAGTCTGCTTCCATAAAGATTTAAAGCCTTGGAAACCCTATGGGACAAGTCTACTCTGTCCTATAAGATTGCTCTGAGTTAGAATTGACTTGACAGCAATGGGTTTTATGGGTAAATTTATAAATGAAGGTTAAAATGTTTAAAAGGAATTTAATTAAGTCATTAAAACTCCCTTAGTGGTGATTGTAAAAATTTTGTAAGATTTATAAGTAGGATAGCATAATTATAAATTGAACTTAAGAGGTTAACTAAGATCTAGGATTTTGAATTTATAACTTTAAAAATGATGTATTAATTTTGCAAACCAAAAGAATTCCAAATCATTTGTGTGTGTGTGTGTGTGTGTGTGTGTGTGTGTGATTTGGGTGAAAGGTTATATGGTAGTTCAGTTTGTATGTCAACTTGGCTGGGCCTGGTTGAGTGACTGGGCAGCTGGATGTAGTATTCCCCATGATGAGACTGGTAATCAACTCCATGCTAGAATCTGCCAAGTAGCTGGCTTTGGGATGTGGTCTGCTTCCTGTATATAAGCAGAAGCCTTGGGGATAGTCTCAAGCTTATGGCACACTTGGACCCTGCATGTAGCCATGTTGTTGTTCAGCAGCCTGCCATGCTCTGCTCACCTTGGGATTTACAATGGACTTAAATTAATGGCCTGCCGTGTAGTCTGGTAACATCAGGACTGTGCCTTTTCACTTGTCAACCTTGGGCTTGGCAGCCTCAGCAGCCAGCAGCTGTCTGAGTGAAGAAAAGCCTCTAGCTTCAGTGGGCTGGGAGCTGGATGCAGAGCTGAAGCCCAAAGCTGAGGGGCTTTCACCAAGCCCCTAGAGCTTGGCACTTTGAACTTAGACTTAAAGCCTTCAAACTGTAAGAATAGATTCCTGTTTGTTAAGGCCATCCCATTTGTGGTATATTTTTGTCAGAGCGGCACTAGGTAACCAGAACAGTTTACAAAGCAAATTCATTTTCCATGTTACAGTTCATACACATTTTGTCTCATGACATTGATTGCAGTTCACATAATGTAACAGCTCTATTCCCACTTCCTCCCTGTGGTTACCTTTTCCCTGTGTCCTCCTTTCCTATGCATTCCTGCCCTCTGAGTTATCTCCCTATGCAAATACTGCCCCTCTGATCTCCCATGGTTGATTGTTCTACCTGGTGTAACATTCATCACCCTATATACCTGTTTATTGTTTGGGTGGAAACCACAGGGGTTCAATTCCTGGCTTGAAGGCTGACTATGGGGCCATAGTTTCAAGGGTCTCAGCAGTTTCTATCAGATCAGTCAGCCTGATCTTTTTATGATTTAAAGTTTTCTTCCACATTTTTCTCCTACTCTATTCAGGACCTAAACACTGCACTCTGAGCAAGGAAGAGCATCATTAATAAGAAATGGTGTCTGTATCTGTATATAGCAGGTAATGAATTACTTAATTGAATTTAATTTGAAATAATTCATTTTGTCTACAGAATATTTTATAGTAAAATTTTTAGAAAGGCAATTGATTACTTCAGAAAAAAAAATCAGTTACAACAAATTGTAAATAAGAAAAATTCAAAGTAAATTTTAAAGAAATAGATGTTTCACCAGTATAGCAGAAAACACTCTTTTATTATGGTAAAATCCTGTTTTAATTCAGATAAACAAGTTAGAAGATAGTTTTGCAAGATGACTGGAGCACTAAAGGCTGGGAGCAGCAGTGGGCTGGTAAGACAGGACTGCTGATCTGTAATGAGAATCATCCTGTCAGGGCTATCTGCCTATTCTCATTATGAAGATTCCTCTGCCCTCCGCCCCTACCTTTCCTCCTTTCTAGTCCACCACAACCAGCAGGCTGTTTTCCTTTTCCTGTTCAGTAGTCAATAACATTGATTTCTAAGCACTAGGTAACTCTCACCTCTTCCCTCATTATCTCCTCCTTCAGGGCTAAACAAAGCCAAGTTCCCTGTTGTGCTCTACAGTCTGCAGAGCCTGTAAGACAAAAATGGCTAGAGGCATGATACAGGGCTTTGGCTGTGTGGAAGGGATGGTCAGTGCCATAAAATCTCTCAGGAGCATCTTGGGCAGAATATTTTTGACACAGTCTAAAGTTAAGTTATAATATATCCACCAGAGAAAAAGAGTACCTAAAATGTCTATCTTCTTCACTGTAATGCCACTGAGTAGGCTGAGAGGTAAAAAGCCTTGAGGTCCTACTTTATGTATAATTCTTATTGAATCTATTCAGACAGACAGATACTACTCTTGTGGAAGAGGCCAACTATTGAGAATGAGTTAAAAGAACAGTAATATAAAGTAGGGCCATTGGTGGACAGTGTATTGCAAAGGAATTTACTCACACTTATTTTATGCCATGTGTTTCATATTTTTAAAATTTTCTAATTCTATTAGGTGAGTATTATTGCCCCTGTCTAACAGACCCTAAAGTTGAAAGTTAAAGAAGCACGTTAACATGCCCAAAGTCAAATAGCTAGAAAATGTCAGGGCCAGTCTTTCCCATACATATAATACTGCTTCCAGGACATGGATTTTTCTGAAAATTCATGCAAAAGCCTTGATAATCAGAAAAAGTGGATTTGATTTCTTTATTCTAATAAGTAAGTTCTTCTCACTTACTTTGGAAATATTAACAGGTTGGACCAAGCCCTAGAGAGGGACAACATGCTTGGTAGAGTGTCAAGAAAAAAGGGGAAGACCCTAAGTGAGATGGACTGACACAGTGGCTGTAGCAAACATGAAACATGGGCTCAAATATAGCAATGATTGTGAGGATGGCACAGGACCATGCAATGTTCCTTACTGTTATGCATGGGGTCTTTGTGAGTTGGAGCCCACTCAAGGGTACCCAATAACAATATTTAAATCTGAGAGGGCAATTTTTGCAATCAGTTTTGATTTTGTAATTGTACATAGAAATGATAAAAAGGTTTTGTTGCTTAGTCAGGAGGCAGGGACTAAGAGAGAGACTTCAAGTACTATTAGGAAAGACTTAGCCCAGGTTTGTGAAGGTATGCTTTGATGTAAGGCTTCATAGATAAGAAGGAGAATTTAGAGTTTCTAGACTAGTAAGACTATGGTACTCTGGAATTCCATGTCACCAAGCAGAGACAGCTCTAGTAACACAGCCTCTTAAGACAGCTCTTTGTTTACACATGGACTCTCAATGAGTCAGAGTTGATTCAAGGGGAAAAAATAGAAGACAGCCTAGGTTTGAATTTCTTCTCTTTTACCAGCTGTGTGAGTCTGAGCAAGTGAGTCAGAAGCTTGTATTAGCTTTAGTTTCCTCATCTGTAAAATGGAAGGCTTCCTAGGTGGTGCAAATGGTTAAGCACTCAACTAGAAAGCCTAAAGGTTGGTGGTTTAAACCTTTGAACCCATTCAGAGACACCTTTGAAGACAGGCCTGGTGATTTGCTCCCAATAGGTCACAGCCTTGAAAACCCTATAAAGCAATTTTACTCTGTATCCCTGGGGTTGCTATGAGTTGGAAGTCCACTTGTTAACAACTAAAACAACCTCTAACTTGTAAGATTTCCATGCACTAGTATGTACAAGAAGAGCTTTGGTAGCGTAGTGCCTAAAGTATTTGACTGCTAACTAGAAGGCTGGCAGTTCAAACCCACCAGCCACTCCCCGGAAGGAAGATTGGGCAATCTACTCCCATAGATACACTGCCTCAAAAATCGAAGGAGGGGGTCGCTATGAGTCGGAAATGACTAGACAGCAGTGAGATTTCAATAATTTTTGAAGCAAAATTAATAACTTTCCACTACAACTTGTTTAGATAACTCTATTTTAGCTTGGAACACATTATTATATTGATTTACATATGAATTCTTTGAGGAATGTTGTTTATCTTTTGTGCCCAGCATTAAGAAGGCCTGCAATAAATATTTTAAATATTTGTTAAATCGAACTATTTGTTGATCATTCCTACAGATTCCTCGGTATAATCTATTCTTGTCACTCTATAAGCCACACTTCATAAAAATTAATATAGATGAGTATATATATAA
>NW_006921741.1:4027394-4053521 GCF_000298275.1 Orycteropus afer afer | reverse complement strand
TACATACATATGTATTTTTAAAATATATATGCATTCATATCACCCATGCTTGGAAAATTCTATCATCTGGTTGAAATGCCATTCTTTAACATTTATCTAAATCTGCCAGTTAGTCATATGTTGAATTTCCTCATCAGAGAGATCCTCTCTGTATAAATGAAGTCAGAGCTGTCAGTCAGGGGCGGATTGAGTAGGCCTGAAGAAGCTATGATTCATACAATCTCATTTCCATGGTGTATGCCTTAAATGCCACATCTTCAGTCAGCAGTTAGTCTCCCTTGAAAACAAAATTGAGCTTTGTTTTCCCCTTGGATTTTAAAAATGCAGTTCTGAAGTTTGTACTAGACAGTGCAAATGTGTAGCCATACTAGTAAGACAGTCTTTCTGACCTTTCAGCTTCCTTGAGGTAAAATTTAAAAATGGCTTCATTTTCCCAAAAAATTGATTATAATTTTCTATAAATCCTGTTTATTGATACCCTCATTAGCAATAAAAATATACAACAGTTCCAAAAAAAGAAGAAGGAATGAGGTTTTTGTTTGTTTGTTTGTTTTAAGCTCATCATGTCTTGGAATCAGTCCCTTCCTCGATTTCTGTACAGACATGTCAGGATGGGAGACAATTTGTATTGAGTAGATATTCTGAGTCTAGCCTTGACCTGACTCTTCCTACTTTGTTCCCACTGTCCACACTTTTATCTTTCTGGTTGGAGAAAAAGACTTGTCCTAGTATGACTCCATCATAGTCACAAACGCTGCCCTAAGTTGATTTTAAACTCATGATGTTAGGTGCTTCGAATCATCTCTGATACATAGCGACCCTATGCACAGCAGAACAAACCACTGCCTGGTCCTGTGCCAGCCTCATGATCCTTGCTATACATGAGCCTGTCATTGCAGCCACTGTGTCTATCCATCTCATTGATGGCCTTTCCCTTCTTCATTGACCCTTTGCTTTACCAAGCATGATATCCTTCTCTAGGGAATGGTACCTTCTGACAACATGACCAAAGTAGGTGAGATGAAGTTTGGCCATTCTTGCTTCCAAGGAGCATTCCAGCTGTATTTATTCTAAGACAGATTTGCTAGTCCTTTTAGAAGACCGTGATACTCTTAGCATTCTTCTCCAACACCACAACTCAAAAGCGTCAACTCTTCTTTGATCTTCCTTATTCATTGTCCAGCTCTCACATGCATAAGAGATGATTGAAAACACTATGCTGGGTTAGGTGCACCTTAGTCTTCAAGGAGACGTCTTTGCTCCTCATTACTTGAAAAAGGTCTTTTGGAGCAGATTTGCCCAATGGAATACATCATCTGATGTCTTGATTGCTTCCATTGGTGTTGATTGTAGAACCATGTAGTATGAAATCCTTGACAACTTCAATCTTTTCTCCACCCACGGTGAAGCTGTTTATTGGACCAGTTGTGGGGATTTTTGTTTTCTTTATATTGAGGTGTCATCCATCCTGCAGACTGTAGTCTTCATTCTTCATCAGTAAGTACTTCAAGTGAGTCATCCTCACTTTCTGCTAGCAAAGTTGTGCCATCTGCATATCACAGGTTGTTAATGAGTCTTCCTCCAATCTTAATGCTATGTTCTTCTTCATATAATCCAGCTTCTTGGATTATTTGCTCAACATAGAAGTTAAATAAGTATGATGAAAGGATACAACCTTGACTCCCTTCTTGATTTTGAACCATGCAGTATCCCCTTGTTTTGTTCGAACAACAGCCTCCTGATCTATATCCAGGTTCCTCATGAGTACAACCGAGTGTTCTGGAATTCCCATTCTTCTCAATGTTATCCACAATTTGTTATGATCCACACAATCAAATGCTTTTGCATAGTCACTAAAACGTAAATAAACATCTTTCTGGAATTCTTTGCTTTCAGCTAAGATCCATCTGGCATCACCAATGATATCCCTCACTCCACTTTCTCTTCTGAATCCAGCTTGCATTTCTGAAGCTCTCTGTCAATATACTGCTGCAATCATTATTTAATTATCTTCAGTAAGATTTTATTTGCATGTGATAATGATATTGTTAGATAATTTCCACATTATGTGGCATCATATTTCTTTGGAATGGGTACAAATATGGATCTCTTGCCATCAGTTGGCCAGGTAGCTGTCTTCCAAATCTCTTGGTATAGCCAAGTGAGTGCCTTCAGTGGGGTATCCGTTTGTTGAAACATCTCATTGGATATCCCATCAATTCCTGGAGCCGTGTTCTTCACCAATTCCTTCATTGCAGCTTTGATTTCTTCCTTCAACACAATTGGTTCTTTACCATATCCCACCTCCTGAAATGGATGAACATTTGACCAGTTCTTTTTGGTACATTAACTCTGTGTATTCCTTCCATCTTCTTTTGATGCTTCCTTGATCATTCAATATTTTGCCCATATAATCTTTCAATATTGCAACTCAAGGCTTACATTTTTCCTCAGTTTTTTCAACTTAAGAAATGCCCTTCCCTTTTTTTCTAACTCCAGGTCTTTGCACATTTCATTATAGTAATTGGCTTTGTTTGTTCAAGTTGCTCTTTAAAATCTTCTCTTCTACTCTTTTATCTTGTCATTTCTTCCATTTTCTTTAGCTATTCTCCACTCAATGGCAAGTTTCAGAGTCTCTTCTGGTATCCATTTTGGTCTTTTCTTCCTTTCTTGTCTTTTTAATGACCTCTTGTTCTCTTTGTGGATGGTGAACTTGATGTCATCCCACAATTCGTCTGGTTTTTGGTCATTGGTGTTCAATGCATCAAATCTATTCTTTAAATGGTCTCTAAATTCAGGAGGGATATTATCAAGGTCATATTTTGGCTCTCGTGGACTTCTTTTAATTGTGTTCAACTTCAGCTTGAACGTGCATATGAGCAGTTGATGGTCTGTTCCACCATCAGCCCCTGGCCTTGTTTTGGCCGAAGATATTGAACTTCTCCATCACCTCTTGCCACAGATGTAGTCAATCTGATTCCTGTGTATTCTGTCTGGTGAAGTCCATGTATATAGTCATAGCTTATGTTGTTGAAAAAAGGTATTTGCAATGAATAAATCATTGGTCTTGCAAAATTCTGTCATGTAATATCCAGCATTATTTCTATCACCAAGGCCAAATTTTCCAACTACTGGTGATTCTTCTTTGTTTCCAACTTTTGCATTCCAGTCACCAATGATAATCAACACATCTTTATTGCATATACGGTCAATTTGAGACTGCAGAAATTGGTAAAATCTTCAATTTCCTCATCTTTGGCTTTGCTGGTTGGTATGGAAATTTGAATAATAGCAGTATTAACTGGTCTTCCTTGTAGGCGTGTGGATATCATCTAGTTTAAAATCAGGAAGTGTGTGCCAGGGTTATGTCCTTTCACCATACTTATTCAATTTTATATGCTAAGGAGATAATCTGAGAAGCTTGACTATTTGAAGAATGCAGCATCAGGATTGGAGGTCATTAACAATGTGCAATGTGCAGATGACACAACTTTCCTTGCTGAAAGTGAAGAAGATTGAAGCACTTACTGATGAAGATCAAATACTATAGCCTTCAGTATGGGTTATTCCTCAACATAATGAAAACAAAATTTTTCACAACTTTAACAATAAGCAACATCACAATTAATGGAGAAAAGTTGGAAGTTGTCAAAGATTTCATATTACTTGGATCCACAATTAACACTCATGGAAGTAGCAGTCAAGAAATCAGATGACTTATTGGACTGGGCAAATCTGCTGCAAAAGACCTCTTTAAAGTGTTAAAAAAAATCAAGATGTCACTAAGGTGTGTCTGACCCAAGCCATGGTATTTTCAGTAACTTCATATGTGTGTGAAAGCTGGACAATGAATAAGGAAGAACAAAGAATTGATGCATGTGAATTGTGGTATTGGCAAGGAACATTGAAAATATGATAGACTGTTGGAAGAAGTGTAGCTGGAATGGTCCTTAGAAGCAAGAACAACAAGACTATTTCTCATGTCCTTTGGTCATACAGTCAGAAGGGACCAGTCCCTGGAGAAGGATTTTGTGCTTGGTAGAGGGTCAGAAAAAAAGGGGAAGGCCCTCAGTGAGAAGGATTGACACAGTGGCTGCAATGATGGGCTCAAACATAGCAAAGATTGTGAGGATTGCACAGGGCTGGACAGTGCTTCATTCTTTTGTACGTGTGGTCGCTGTGAGTCCGAACCAACTCAACAGCACCTAACAGCAACAGAGGCAGCCTGATTCTTCTATCCCCAACTCTTTCTCCAATATTGTGATTTTTTTCCTCTGTCTCTACTACTGTTATTCTAATATAAGCTGACTTTTATTTCTTGCCGGGACTATTGCAATATACTCTTATATGGAGTTTTCTACAGCTGCCCTTTATTTATTTATTTTTTTAGCAACCTTTTAAAAGGCACCTCGTACCTAGTACAGCCCTCTTATCGGGTTAAGTGGCATTTACCTTCTTTCTTTTCTTTTTTAATTTTCATTGTGATTTTGGTTCAAAATTATAGTGCAGATTCATTTTACTCTCAACTGTCCATACACATTTTGTTTCATGGCACTAATTATAATTCCAATAATAAATAGCTCTCCTCCCATCTCCTCCCTGTGACTACCCCTTGCCTGTGTCCTTCTTACCTGTAAGTTCCTATCTGTTAAACTTTCTTCCTATGCAAATGCTGCCCTTCTGATCTCTCATGGTTGATTGTTCTGAGGGGTGTATCTCCTTGTGGTATGTGGGTGCATCTCCCTGGGGTATATATGTTGTTTGTAGGCCTTTCTACTATTTGGCTAGGAGCTAATCCACAGAAGTGAGTCCAGTTCTAGGCCTGAAGGTTAATCCAGGGCCATAGTCTTGGGGGTTTCACCAGTCTCTATTTGACCAGTAATTCTGGTCATTTTTGTGTTTTTGATTTTTGTTCTACATTTTTCCTCCCACTCTATCCAAGATCTCCAATTCTGATCCCTTTCCAAGTGGTTGACATTGGTAGCTAGACACCATCTAGTTCTGGTCTCAGGGTCTCAGGGTCATAAAGGCTGCGTGTGATAGTTGGAGCTGTGTGTCAACTTGGCTGGATCACAGTTCTGTGTGGTTTAAGCAAATGTGATGTGGGTTATTCCCATAATGGGATCAGATGTATATGTTTTGAGCAGCCAATCCATTGAAAAGGAGTTTCCCTAGGGGTGTGGTCTGCTTCCAGTATATTTTTGGACATCCTGGGAAAAAAGACACTCTTGTGTGCATCGGGATTCTGTTGTTCTGTCTACAACTGTCCATGAGTAACAATACACCATTTGGCCTGGAGATCTTGGATTCGTCATTAGTTGGAGTCAACAGCTAGTATACTGCCTGCCAACCATGACCTCCTCAGCCCCTGCAGCTGTGTGAGTCAGGAAAAACCTCCAGCTTGATGTTTGATCCAAGAACTTGAGACTTGCCAGCTTCTGTGAGTGTGTGAACCATTTTCTTAAGATAAACATCTCTTCTCTCTCTAAGCTTTACTGGTTTTGCTTCTCTAGAGAACCCAGTCTAACACACTGAGGTTCCCATGGTCCATTAATCCCTTGGACAAATTGTTTCCATGACTTTGATTTCCTTCACTTTTCTTTGCTCCAGACAAAGGGAGACTAATAGTTGCATCTTAGATGACCACTCAAAAGCTTTTAAAACTCCACTCACTATTCACTAAAATAGGATGTAGAACAATATTTTTATTTTCTGTGTTGAATCAGTTGAGCTTGATGGTGCCTGAGACCATGGTCCTAAGCCCACAAGTCCAGTGACTCACTCCCTCAAGGTGCTTGGTTGTCACTGAGAAGCTACTCCAACCTTGTCCCATTAGTTCTATAATGTATATGGATATTTCATAGCACAAATACACATATAGGAATATCATCAGCCAAATCTATCTATGGTCGTGGGTATATTCTCATTCACCTACCCACAACTGATCTTCTCACCTGTATATACATCCACTTATAGACTAGTGTTTCTTGTTACTGATAATGTAATTGTGTATGTAATTATGGTGGTTAAGTTTGTGTGTCAACTTGTCTGAGCCTGGTTGAGTGGCTGGGTAGCTTAATGTAGTTTTTCTCCATGGTGAGATTGGTAATTAACTCCATGGTGGACTCTACTGAAGCATATGAGTAGCTGCTTTGGGTATGAGGTCTGCTTCCTATATATAAGGAGCTGCTTTGGGAATGGTCTCTAGTTTACGGCACGCTTGACCCCTGCACATAGCCATGTTGTTGTTCAGCAGCCTGCCAGGCTCTGCCAATCTGGGACTTTCAGTGGACTTTAATTATTGGCCTGCCATGTGGTTTCGTAACATTAGGACTGTGCCTTTATACTTGTCAACCTTGGGCTTGGCAGCCTCAGCAGCCAGCAGTTGTCTGAGTGAAGAAAAGTCTCTAGCATCACTGGGCCAGGAGCAGGAGGCAGAGCTGAAGCCCATGGTTGAGAAGATTTCATCCAGTCCCTAGAGCCTGGCACTTTGAACTCATACTTAAAGTCTCCAAACTGTTAGAGAATAAACTGTTCAAGCCATCCCATTTGTGGTATATTCTCATCAGAGTGGCACTAGGTAACCAGAAAAGTAGTAGTATTTGCCTCTGTTGTGTATATGTTTTGTGTACCTCTCACCTCCTTTTCCCCATTGTTACTGTGTTGGTCACAAACTTTTGTTGTATTGCCTTACCCTTCATCTAAATCAACACATGACTCTTTGTTTTTTAAAATTGTTATTGTAATTTAGGTGAAAGTTTATAGAGCAAATTCATTTTCCATGCAGCACTTCACATATACTTTGTCTCATGACATTGATTGTAATTTCCCACAATGCAACAGCTCTCTTCCCACTTCCTCCCCATAGTTACCTCTTCCCTGTGTCCTTCCCTCCCATGCACTCCTGCCACCTGAGCTGTCTCCCTGTGCATACACAGCCCTTCTAATCTCCCATGATTGATCTCTCCAAAGAGTGTATCTACCTAATGTAGATATTCAGCTTATATGCCTTTTGTTTGGCTGGAAGCTGCAGGAGCAGATTTAATTCCAGACCTGAAGGGCAGCTTGGGGCCATACTCTCAGGGCTTCCACCAGGCACTATCAGACCAGCAAACCTGGTCCCCTCATTTTTTTTTTTTTACAATTTTGAATTTTGTTCCACATTGTTCTCCCACTCCATCCAGGATCTCTCTCCTACATAGATCCCCTCCAAGTGGTTGATAGTGGTAGCCAGGCACAATCTAATTCTTCTGGTGTCATAGTCATAAAGGCTGAGGATCACATTGTGTACCAGTCCCTTGGAATAATTGTTTACATGTGTCTTTGGTTTTCTTCATTCTTCTTTGCTCTGGACAAGGAGAGACTCATTGTTGCATCTAGATGGCTGCTTGCAAGCTTTTAAGATCCCAGTTGCTATCCGCCAAAGTAAGATGTGGAACAATGTTTGTGTGTAGTATATTATTCCAATTGATGTCCCCTGCAACCATCGTCCCAAGCTCACAGGTCCAACTACTCAGTGCCTCTGGGGAGCTGACTGTGGCCAAGAAGTCATCATAACCTTGTCCCTTGTCAGCTCTACTATATACTATACCTGGACATTCTTACAGAACATACAAATATGCTTGTAGAAACATTGTCTGTCAACCATATACACGGTCATGGACGCACTCCTCCCTGCATAGACATACCTAATCATTCAGCCCATCCACCCATCTATCCACTCAGTGTTTGCAATCACTGACAACACAGTACTGTATGTGCAAAAGGGTTCATCTTTGTTTTCTGTACCTACCATGCACCTCTCTATGTCTTTCTCTTCCTCGATACTACCATATTGATCACTCACATTTGGTACATTGCCCTTCTCTTCACCCAAAGCAATACTTGTCTCTACCTATCTAGCAGTGTTCCCTCCCTTTCCCTCCCACCTCTGGTAACCAACAAAGAAAATTTCCTTCCATGTATAAACTTTTCCTTGACTTTTTACAATAATGGACTAATACAATATTTGTCCTTCTGTGATTGACTTATTTTACTCAGCATAATGTCCTCCAAGTTCATCTATGTCATGTGGTGTTTTGCAGATTCTAAGTTATTCTTTAGGATTGCATAGTATTCTGTTGTGTGTATGTTTGGTTAGCCATTCTTCTCTTCATGGGCACCTAGGTTGTTTCCATCATTTGGGTATTGTGAACAGTGCTGCAATGAACATGGGTGTGCATATGTCTGTTCTTGTCCTGGCTCTCACTTCTTTAGGATATATACCCAGTCATGGAATTGCTGGATCAAATGGTATTTCTAATTCCAACTTTTTAAGGAATCACCATGCTGCTTTCCACAGTGGTTGTATCATTTTACAGTCCCACCAGCAGTGTATGAGAGTACCAATCTCTCCGCATCCTTACCGGCATTTGTTCTCTGTCTCTTTGAACTTTGGTACTAGGCTGGGACAAGATGGTATTTTATTGTTTTTATTTGCATCTCTCTAATGGCTAATGGGGAGCTCTGGTAGCATAGTGGCTAAGGCACTTGACTGCTAACCAGACGGCTGGCGGTTCAAACCCACTAGCCACTCCTCGGAAGGAAGGTTGGGCAATCCTACTTCCGTAGTGATACTGCCTCGGAAACCCAAGGAGGGGTCGCTATGAGTCAGGTCTGACTGGACGGCACATAACAACAACAACAACAATGGCTAATGATTGTGAACATTTTTTCATGTGTTTGTTGTCCACCTGAATATCCTCTTTGGTGAAGTTTCTATTCATGTCTTCTGTCCATATTTGAACTGGATTATTTTTCATTTTGTTGTTGAGGTGTTGACGTTTTCTATAAATTTTAGAGATAAGTCCCTTGTCAGATATGTCATTGCCAAATATTTTTTCCCAATCTGTAGGGACTCTTTTGGACTCTTTTGGACTCTTTTGGAGAAGTCTTTGGAAGCACACAAAAATTTAATTTTCAGAAGGCCCTATTCTTCTACTTTATCTTCTGCTGTTCGTGCATTTTGGATTGTGCTTGATAGTCTATTAAATTTGCTCCTATTTTTTTTTCCTTGAGGAACTTTGTAACTTTAGGTTTCACATTTAAGTCTTTGTTCCATCTGGAGTTAGTTTTTGTGTATGGTGTGAAGTACAGATCTTGTTTCATTTCTCTACAAATGGCTATCCAGTTTTGCCAGCACCATTTGTTAAACAGACAATCTCTTCCCCATTTAATGGATTTCAGTGTTTTGTCAAAGATCAGCTGACCATAGGTCAATGGATCTATTTCTGGGTTCTCAATTCTATTCCATTGGTCTATGTGTCTGTCATTGTACCCATACCACGCAGTTTTGACTACTGTGGCTATATAGTAGGTTTTGAGATGCAGGAGTGTGAGACCTCCTACTTTGTTCTTCTTCTTCAGTAGTCAATACATGACTCTTAACTAGTCAGAACTTTTCCCTTCTTTTTCCTCTCATCCTTGGTAGCAAACAAAGTAAATCACTCTCCTTTTGTAAACCTTTCCTTGACTTTTTACAGTAATGGACTCATACAATATGTGTCCTTCTGTGATAGACTTATTTCATTCAGCATAATGTCCTCCAAGTTCATTCATGTTATGAAGTGATTTGTGGAGTCTTCATAATTCTTAATGTTGCATGGTATCCCGTTGTGTGAATATACCATCTTTGGTTATCCACTCATCTGTTGATAGGTACTTAAGTTGTTTCCATCTCTTTGCTCTAATGAATAGTGCTGTGAAGAATATGGGTGTGTATATGTCTATTTGTGTCCTGGATCGTACCTCTTTAGGATATATTCCTAGTAATGCAATGGCTGGATCAAATGGTATTTCTATTTCCAACTTTTTAAGAAAATACCATACTGTTTTCCACAGTGGCTGTAGCCTTTTTACAGTCCCACCAACAGTATACGAGAATTTCAATCTCTCGACATTCTTGCCCAAATTTGTTATTTTCTGCCTTGTTGAACTTTGCTACTATTGCTGGGTTAAGATGATATCTCATTGTTCTTTTGATTTGCATTTCTATAATGGCTAATGGGGATTTCTGGTGGCATAGTGCCTAAGGCATTTGATTGCTAACCAGAAGGCTGGGGTTCAAACCCACCAGCCATTCCTCAGAAGGAAGATTGGGCAATCTACTTCCATGGTGATAACAACTTGGAAACCCAAGGAGGGGGCGGTATGAGTTGGATTCGACTTGATGGCAGTGAGTTTATTTTTTTGTTGTCATGGCTAATGATCATGAGCATTTCTTCATGTGTTTGTTGGCCATTGTGTATCTTCTTTAGTGGAGTGTCAGTTTATGCTCTTTGCCTATTTTTGAATTAGATCGTCTTTTTGATGTTGAGCTATTGAAGTTTTCTGTAAATTTTAGAGACAAGTCCCTTGTTAGATATGTCATAGCCAAATATTTTTTCCCAATGTGTAGGTTCTCTTTTTACTATGTTGGATAAGTCCTTTGATGAATAAGAAATTTAATTTTAAAAAGGTCCCAGTCATCTAGTTTCTTTTCTGCTGGTTGCACAGTTTATGTTATGATTGATGGTCTATTTATGCTGCAAATTAGCACTCCGAAATTTATCTTTGATGAAATTTATGGTTTTGAGTTTTACATTTAGGTCTCCGATCTATCTTGAGTTTGTTTTTATGTATGGTATGAGGTATGGATCTTATTTCATTTTTCTGCAAATGGATATTGAGTTTTGCCAGTACCATCGGTTAAAGAAGCTATCTGTCCCCCTTTTAATGGTTTTAGTTCTTTGCCAAGATCAGCTGTCCATAGATGGATGAGTCTGTTTCTGGATTCTCAATTTCGTTCCACTTATCTATTTTGCTATCATTGTACCAATACCAGGTTGTTTTGACTACTGTGGCTGTACAGTAGGATTTGAAATTGAGGAGTGTGAGACTTCCTACTTTATTTTTCTTCTGCAGTTGCACTTTGCTTATCCAAGGTCTCTTTCCTTTCCATGTAAAGTTAGTAATTGGTTTTTCAATGTCTGTATAGAATGCTAACGGAATCTGGATCAGGATTACATTGAATGTATAGATCACTTTGGGTAGTATTGATATTTTCACAATGTTCAGTCTTCCTATCCATGAATATGGCATGTTCTTCTATTTATGTAGATCTCTTGTAGCTTCTTGTAGTAGTGTATTGTAGCTTTCTTTGTATAGGTTTTGTGTCCCTGATAAGAGCTAATCCAAAGTATTTTATCTTTTTATAGCTTTTGTAAATGGTATTGTTTTATTTACTTTTCAGACATCTCTTTTTTGATGTAGAAGAATCCAATTGATTTTTGTATGTTGATCTTGTATCCTGCCACTTTGCTGAATCTTTCTGTTAGTTCCCGGAGTTTTCCTCCTGATTCTCTCACATTTTCTATGTATAGAATCATGTCATCTGCAAATAGAGATAGTTTTACTTCTTCTTTGCCAATTTTGATGCTTTTCATTTCTCTTTCTTGCCTTATTGCCCTAGTTAACAATGCAATGTTAAATAGAAGTGGCAATAGAAGGCATCATTGTGTGGTTCATATTTGCAAGGGAAATGCTGTGAGTCTTCCTCCATTGAGAATAATGTTGCTGTTGATTTTGCACGTATGTTTTAATAGATTGAGAAATTACCCTTCTATTAGTATTTTATTGAGAGTTTTTATCATGAATGGGTGTTGGACTTTATCAAATTCCTTTTCTGCATCAATTGATATGATTATAGGGTTCTTTTCATTTGTTTTATTTATGTGATACATTACATTGATTGCTTTTCTGGTGCTGAACCATCCATACATACTTGGTATGAATCCCACTTCGTCATAGTATATATTATTTTTTTTTATATGGTGTTGGGTTCTATTGGCTAGGATTTTGTTGAAGCTTTTTGCATCTATATTCATAAGGGATATTGGTCTGTAGTTTTTGTTTTTAGTGGCATATTTCCCTGGTTTTGGTATCAAGGTTATGCTTATTTCATGTGAATGCATTTGGGAGTATTCCATCATTTTTTATGTTCTGGAATAGTTTGAGTAGTATAGGTATCAGCTCTTCTCTAAATATTTGACAGAATTCTCCAATGAACCTGTCTGGGCCAGGACACTTTTTTGTAGGCTTTTTTTTTCTTTTCTTTTTTTTAATGACCTGGTCCATTTATTCTTCTGTTATTTGTCTATTCAAGTATTCTATGTTAGACTTTGTTAGTTTAGGTAAGTCTTGTGTTTTTAGAAATTTGTTCATCTTTGTTTTTTTTTTTTTCATCTCTTCTAGGTTTTCAAATTTGTTGGAGTACAGTTCTTTATAATATTCTGTTATTATCTTCTTTATTTCAGTTGACTATGTTGTGATATCACCCATTTCATTTATTATTTGTTTCATTTGCGTCTTCTCTTTATTTTCCATTGTTAAATTTGCCACTGGTTTGTCAATTTTGTACATCATTTTGAAGAATCAGCTTCTAGTGTTGATTTTCTCTATTTTTGTTTTGTTTAGTTTTGTTTTCTGCTCTAGTCTTTATTGTTTCCCTTCTTCTGAAGCCTGTAGGTTTCTTTTGTTGCTCTTTTACTAATTGTTGGAGTTGTTGAGATAAGGTGTTGATTTTGAGTCTTTCTTCTTTTTTGATATATGCTTTTGTTGCTATATATTGACCTCTGAGTACTACTTTCACTGTGTTCCAAAAGTTCTGTTAAGTTGTATTTTCATTCTCATTTGTTTCTAGGATATTTTCTTCATTTCACGCTTTATTTCTTTTGTTGGTCAGTAGTTCTTCAGAAGTGTATTGTTCAATTTCCATGCATTTGATTTTTTCCTTGGTCTTCCTATTATTGATTTCTAATTATTTACCATTGTGATCCAAGAAGATGCTTTGTAATATTATGATGTATTTAAATTTATTGTTTTGTGGCCTAACATATGGTCTATTCTGGAGAATGATCCATGTGCCTTGGAGAAGAAGATGTATTGTGTTTCTGTTGGATGGAGTGCTCTGTGTATATGTATGAGGTTGAATTGATTGATTGTGTTGTTGAGATCTTCTATATCTTTGTTCAGTTTTTTTCTAGTTGTTCTGTTTTTCATTGACAGTGGTCTGTTAAAGTCTCCTACTACTATTGTAGAATTGTCTATTTCTCTTTTTGATTCAGTAAATGTTTGCTTTATGTGTTTTGGAGTTCTTTCATTGGGTGCATGGGTTATTTATTATAGTAATGTCCTCTTGGTCAATTGATTCTTTTAACATCACAGAATTCCCTTCTTTGTCCCTTATGCTGATTTTCACCTTGAAGTCTATTTTATCAGAAATTAATTTTGCCACTCCTGCTCTTTTTTGGTTGTCATTAGCTTGATATTTTTTTTTTTTCCTATCTCTTGATTTTTAATTTATTTTTATCTTTGTGTCTAAGGTAGGTCTCTTGTAGGTAGCATATTGATGGGTTTTCTTTTATTAGCCAATCTGCCACTCTTTCCCTTGACTAGTGCATTTAGTCAATTCACATTCAGTGTAATTAATGATAGGCATGAATTTATTGCTGTCATTGTTTATGTTTTTTGTTGTATTGTTGGTAGTTTCTTTGTTCCAAATATTTTTGTGTGCTGTTCTTTTTGTTATCAAGTATTTTTCCCCTTTTATTCATTATTGTTGGTTGTGTGTTTACCAAGCCCTTGTGACTTTTTGTCTTATTTTGGTTAGAAGGCCTGTTCATTTTCTTACCTTGTAGTAAATTCTTATCTCTGTAAGTTTGGAACAGTCTGTTCTATATAGACATCATCCTGGCTTCCTGTCCATTTGGAAGTGCTGTAATTATAACATTTATTCCCTCTATTTCCTTTGTTGTGGGTGTAGTTTACAGATTGACTCCTCTTTTTCTCTATTTACATTTTGCATGCTTATTTTAGTTTTGAGAGTTCCATTTCTGGGTTGTTTTCCAGGTGGTGGTGTCAGTGCCTTGATTTTTATTTGTCATTTTTTGTTGTGATTTTCTGTTGGAAGGAATTCCATTAGCATTCCTCATAGTGTTGGTCCAGTTTTTACAAATTCTCTTAATTTCTGTTTGTCTGGGAATGTCTTAATTCTCATATTTGGGGGACAGTTTGGCTGGATATATAATTCTTGGTTGGCATTCCTTTCCTTCAGGATTTTGCATGTCATCCCACTGCTTTCTTACCTACATAGTTTCTGCTGAGAAATCAGAGCTTAGTCTTATTGGTTGCCCATTGTAGGTAACATTTCCTTTTTCCCAAACTGCTCTCAAGATTTTTTTCCTGTCTTAGGTTTTGGAAAATTTAATTATAGTATATCTTGGTGACTTTCTATCGGGCCTATTTTGTCTATAGGAGGCATATTGATGGGTTTTCTTTTATTATTCAATCTGGCACTCTCTTTCTCTTGACTTGTGCATTCAGTCCATTCACGTTCAGTGTAATTAATGATAGGAATGAATTTATTGCTGTCATTCTTTTGTGTTTTTGTTGTGTTGGTGGTGGTTTCTTTGTTCTAAATATTGTTGTGTGCTGAGTTCATTTTGTTATCATTTTGTAATCTTTTTGTCTTTCACAATATAGGGGAAATTTTCTGTTAGCAAGTCTTCAACAATTTTCTTTTCTTTTCTTTTTTTTTTTTTTTTTGCCTCCTCTTGTTCTGGAATTCCAGTCAAGAGTATGTTATTTCTTTTCACTTCATCTGATATATAAATCTTAGGTTTTCTTTATTTCTCTTCATTCTTTGTTCTGAATTTTCCTCATACAACCTGGTGTCAAGGAATTTGTCTTCTAGCTGGGAAATACGTTCTTCAAACAGTTCGATTTTACTCTTTTGTCCTTCTAATATGTTATCTATCTCTGTAATTTTAGTGTTCATCTTCAGAATTTCTAATTGCTATTTTTGTATGATTTTTTTATTGTGATTTGGGTGAAAGTTTATAGAGCAATTTCATTTTCCATACAGCAGTCCATACACATTTTGTCTCATGACATTGACTGCAATTTCCAACAATCTATGAGCTATCTTCCCACTTCCTACCCATAGTTACCTCTTCCCTGTGTCCTTCCCTCCCATGCACTCCTGCTCCCCTCGAGCTGTCTCCCTGTGAATACACTGCCCTTCTATTCTCCCAAGATTGACCTCTCCAAGGAGAGTATCTACCTGAATATAAATGTTCGGCCCACTTGCAAGTCTTTTATTTGGCTGGAAGCCACAGGAGTGAACTCAGTTCCAGGCATAAAAGGCAGCTGGGGACCATAGTCTCCATGGTTTCATTAGGCATCAGGCTCTATCAGACCAGCAAAACTGGTCCTTTTTTTTTTTTTTTTTTAATGATTTTGAGTTTTGTTCCCCATTGTTGTCCCACTTTATCCAGGATCTTCTACACAGATCCCCCTCAGAGTGGTCTACAGTGGTAGCTGGGCACCATCTAGTTCTTCTGGTCTCATGGTCATATAGGCTGAGGATCGCATGGTCTACCAGTCCCTTAGACTAATTGTTAGCATACATCTTTGGTTTTCTTCATTCTTCTTTGGTCTGGACGAGGAGAGACACATCATTGCATCTAGATGGTCCCCTGCAAGCTTTTAAGATCCCCATCACTACTCATCAAAGTAGGATGTGGAACAATGTTTTTGTATGATTTTTAATTGTCTATTTACCTTGCCATTTTGCTCTTGAAAGATTTTTCTGAGTTCTTCAAAGGTATTGTCTGTCTTCTTTCTTCTGTATATGGTTTCCTTGAGCTCTTAAAAGGTCATATTTGAATTCTTTATGAGATAGTTTTATTACTTATTCTACCTCAGGGAGATTTCCTAGTTCTTTAGTTTGGACACTTTTTTTATTCTGCTATTTTGTCCTGCTTTTCTGTTTGATTCGAAGTTGTCTATTGTCTCTGAGATATTTTCAATTTGTTGTCTTTATTTGTTGGTTATGTGCTGAATTGTTTCATCCTGATTTTATGTTTTACTTTGTTTTAATATATCCAGAAGTGTGGGGCAGGTGTGATTCTTTGGTTGTTAGGTTGGCTGTATGGGTCACTCTCCAGCTTTCTCTGTGTTGGTAGAGTAACTGGTGGGAATGTGGATGTAGGTCTCTGTTTGTCATGAGAAGTTGCAGTTGGGATGAGCAGGCCTTGTCCACCATCTGTCATTGATCTCATGGTGCAGAATCTGTTGCTGTACTTGTCTGTTGGGTGAAGTGGTCATTGTACTAGATATGGCTGACTAGCTCTGGTGGCATAGTGCCTAAGGCATGTGACTGCAAAGCTGAAGGCTGGCAGTTCAAACCCACCAGCCACTCCTTGGAAGGAAGGTTAGGCAATCTATTTCCATAGTGATACTGCCTCAGAAACCCAAGGAAGGGTCGCTATGAGTTGGATCCAACTCCACAGCTGTGAGTTTGGTTTGAGTTTAGTGGGAGAGTTAAAAGAAAAAGAGAAGAAGAATAGATGGAAAAGACAAAAAGATAGAGTATAGAAAATGGGGAAAAGGAACAAGAATATAAGAGAAAAAACAAAAACTGGGGGGTAAGCAGGATGGAAGTTTGGTAAAAATGAAAGAAGAGGTAGAGGGGGAAATGAAGAAAAATTAGAGAAAAGGAAAGTAGAGAAATAAAGAGAAGATAAGGTAATTGAGGAGGGGCTTTCCCAGTTATGGCCAGCCAGCAGCCCAGGAATCAGGCAGTTATGGCAGAATCAGCTCATCCACTGGTGTGTGCACTCACATAGGTTAAAGGAGATTGATGCAAGAAGTAACTTCCAGGAGAGAAGGCTTTAGATGCTTGTCTTTTGTGCTAGTGCAAGATAGATCAGCCAGTGATGCAGGCATGGGAAAAGGACAAATGCAGCCCCTGGGTCTGTTTGGAGTGGTCTGCTGAGGGTGGCATTCATCAATCAAAGTACTGTGGCTCAAACCCACTAGCTGCCCTGCAGGAGAAAGGGCAGCCCTCCTCTTCAAATCTCCACAAGCCCCCAAACTACAGGAGTCAATTCCACTTTGTGCCAAAAAGTGTTAAAACCAACCCCACACCAGTGAGTCCAATTTGGGGTTTGGTTTATTTAGGGAGACCTTTCCCTTAGTCACTTCTGACTCTGAAGCTACTTAAGCTACAGGAAGTCTGACCTGTTTCCCTGTACGATCTTCTCCCACACAGGCTTTAGATCATCTTAAAACTTTCCTGATCTGCTACTCTGTGTCTTTAACATTTGTGGGTTCTGAGAAGTTTATTTCTTTCCTTCCTTCTTTCCTTCCTTCCTTCCTTTCTTTTTTTCCCCTCCTCCTACTCTGTGTTTGTAATAACTTCTCTTTGGACTGGTCTTACCTAGCCCCCCCCACCCCCAGTCATTTGCTTCCTTCCTTATCTTCACTCAAAGTAATACTTTATCTTCTCATTAACTCTCACTACCATGGAGTCAGGTCTGACTCATAGTGACCCCTCCTTGGGTTTCCGAGGTGGTATTAGTACCAAAGTAGATTGCCCAATCTTCTTTCCAAGGAGTGACTGGTGGCTTTGAATTGCCAGCCTTCTAGCCCTTTGTATAAATTGTCATATCATCATTACCCGTTCTTTATAGCACTTACAAAAAACCCTTGTTGTGAACATGATTAAACATTCAACTGATAAACAAAAGCTTGTAGGTTCAAAACCAACCAGTGGCTCAGTGGGAGAAAGACTTGGCAATCTACTCCCAAAAGATTATAGCCAAGAGAATCCTATAGGGAAGTTACACTCTGTCACATGGTGTTGCTATGATTTGAAAACAACTTGATGATACCTGGCAACAACAATATCATAGGATTTACAACACCTTGCTAAAATATGTGTATTTTTTGATTATGTGATTACTGTCTTGTCTCCCCACTAGACTGCAAATTTCATGATGACAGGAATCATATCAGTTTTGCCTAGTAGCCTTAGCCTTGAACACAGTACCTTGCACAAAGTATGTCCTATATAGTATATGTTATATAAATAAGTGATTAAATCAACTTTTCACCGTGCCCAAAAGTGGATAAATCATACTAGTTCTTTGTGTGTTCCCTGCCTCCCTACAACATTGGACTTGGATCTAAAAAGAAGCTTCTTTGAATTCTTTGTGAGTCTCAAAACTGATGAGTGAAGAGGGTACCTACTTGCCAGAAGTCAAAACATCATTATGTAAATAGACCAATTGATGGTTCAAAGTAGTGATTATTGTATAATGACTATTAAATGCTACACGCTACTTTAACTGCTTTAATAAGTGATGCTTTCTTTATCTTTACAACATAAGTTCTAATTCAAACTCAGATTTACTAGCTCTAGAATTCTTGCATTTTCCTCTACACTATTTACTATGGTTAAGAATTATCTGGATAGCTTGTTATAATGCAGATTCTTAGGTTCCACTCCCAGAGATTCTGATTCAGTGGGTATGAGGGAAGGTCAGAGATTCTGCATTCCTCATAAACTTCCAAGTGTTGCTGGTGCTGCTGCTGGTTCTCTATGGACTACACACTTAATAGCATTTAACTCAATTCTGATTTCATTAGATTTTATCGCACCCCTAACTATACTTCTAAGGAGCTCTGGTGGCATAGTGTCTAAGGCATTTGACTGCTAACCAGAAGGTTGGCAGTTCAAGCCCACAGCCACTCCATGGAAGGAAAACTGGGCAATCTACTTCTGTAAAGATTTACAGACTCAGAATTCAAAAGAGGGTCACTATGAGGCAGAATCCACTCAATGGGAATAAGTTTTTTTTCACTATACTCTGGTGGTGTAGTGCCTAGGCATTTGACTGTTAACCAGAAGGCTGGTGGTTCAAACGCACCAGCCACTCCTCGGAAGGAAGGCTGGGCAATCTACTTCCATAATCTTAATGCCTCGGAAACCCAAGGAGGGGTAACTATGAGTCGGCCCCAACTCTATGGCAGTGAGTTTGGTTTGGTTTGGTTTATACTTCTTAGCCGTTTTGACTGGTAACCAGAAAGCTGGTGGTTCAAACTCACCAGCCACTCCTCAGAAGGATAAACCAAAAACCAAACCAAATTCACTGCCTTGGAGTTGATCCCGACTCATGGCGACCCCTCCTTGGGTTTCCAAGGCAGTATCTCTACGGAAGTAGATAGTCCAGTCTTCCTTCCAAGGAGTGGCTGGTGGGATTGAATCCCTAACTTTCTGGTTAGCAGTCAAATGCCTTAGGCACTGCACCACCACCCTGGAAACCCAGGGAGGGAACGCTGTGAGTCAGAAGCAACTTAATGGCAGTGAGTTTGGTTTCTTGGTTATACTTCTTAGCCAAATTATGTAATCTCTTTAGTTGTATTGTTTCTATTCTGTAAAATGGAGACAGTGATAATTTACTCCTAGTCTCACCGAGATATTTTAAGAATTGCATATGATAATTTCTCAAGAGTATATAAAACCTAACATGTTGATATTTTGTATTCAGTGTTTCCTCTCTCAGTTATGAGGAGTTACGGGTATGATGATAAATGACACAAGAAGGGAAACATTTTTTCTATAAACTGTCAGTTTATTTTCTCCATATTATCATGTTAAAAAATGATCTCCTGTTCCAGATAGTTTACTTTTGTTTGATAATAGTGTATCCATCAACTCCCCTTCTCTAATCTGGAGCACACTATTTGTTGCCACTCCTTCCGTGTGTGTGTGTGTGTGTGTGTGTGTGTGTGTGTGTCTTGCAGTAGGCAATGGGCAGCAGATGTGTCAAATCACCAGGTATTGACTCTTTTCCTGCTAGGAGCATTTCCCCCTGCCCACTTGCCGTATTTTGGTGTATCTTTAAAAAACAAAACCAAACTCACTGCCGTAGAGTCTTTTCCGACTCATAGCGACCCCTCCTGGGGTTTCCAAGGCTATATCTCTATGGAAGTAGATCCCCCGATCTGCCATTCGAGGAGTGGTTGGTGGATTTGAACTGCCAGCCTTCTGGTTAGCAGTCAAGTGCTTTAGGCACTATGCCACCAGAGCTCCCAATTTGTTTAGGGATGGGAAAAAAAAAACAACAAAAAAACCTTGTTTTTGTATTCAGGATAATGGTTTACAGAAGAAAGAAATTTGAGTCTGGTATTAAAGAAAGTAAAAATGACATACTATGTTCCTAAGGGAGTTATTTCAAATTTTAGTTGAGTGATCAAATACTTTGGATACTCTAGGTAACACTTGAGTACAATTATTTGTGCTCAATTTGCTAAACTAGGGCCCTTAGTCTAGACTATGGTCTAAATTCTAGTTGAGATCATTTTACTTTTTGTAGAATTAGATTTTTATCATTGTTTTAATTTCCTTACAATTCAAAGAATCATTGATTCTATGTTGTTGTTGTTGTTATGTGCTGTTGAGTCAGACCCGACTCATAGCGACCCCTCCTTGGGTTTCCGAGGCAGTATCACTACGGAAGTAGATTGCACCGTCTTCCTTCCGAGGAGTGGCTGATGGGTTTGAACCGTCAGTCTTCTGGTTAGCAGTCAAGTGCCTTTAGGCACTACGCTACCAGAGCTCCTATTGGCTCTATAGTAGTGTTAAAAATCATTTTTTTTTTGTATCCAATAATTTTGCATTTCAAATTAAAATTACCCAGGAGGATATTGGGGTAAATAATAGGTTCTTCTGGAATCTGTACTTCAGTGGCATAAATGGAAAGCATTAGATACCTCATTTAGACATTAAATTGATTAGCTATATTGTATGTGTTAGAATGGTGCTTACCATTGTAGAAGAAATAAAAGTAGTAGAAAAGAGATACCTGGAAACAGATATGAAGCAATTAGAAAAAAATTCTAGCTCTAGTGTAAGCGGATGAAATTCAGGTGGAACCAATTAACCTTACTTTACAGATGATGGTAGATGTTCATTAAAGTTAATTTCTCATTCTTTTTCTTTTTTTACTGTGAAAATGGGAGAGAATACAGTGTTATAATGCTATAATCATACTATATTAGGGTTTCAAGAAAAGAAAATCTTTATTCATTCTACAAATATTTACTCTACCTCTTTTGCATATTAGGAGCTCTGGTGGCGACATTGCATTATTAACACTTCAAAGTGACGATTTAAAATACATTTATTACCCCCATTTTACACATAGGAGCTCTGGTGGCATAGTGCCTAAGGCATTTGACTGTTAATCAGAGGCTAGTGGTTCAAACCCACCAGCCACTCCTCTATAGTGATACCATATTGGAAATCCATGGAGGGGTCACTATGAGTCAGATCCAGCTCAATGGCAGTGAATTTGGATTGGTTTATTTTACAGATGAGGAAAAATTAATGAAAGAAACACTTATGGTAGTAGGGTTGAAAGGATAAGTAGGATTTGAGTCCTAAGTTACGAGTAGCAGAAAAGGCATTTCCAGCAAGAGGAACACCATTTAGCCATGTATGACAATAGAAAAGTGTACAGGAACATTTGGGAAACATAGTTTAATCCTGTTAGAAAATGAGATCAGAAAAATAAATTGGGACTATATTATGAATGTCAGAGTGAGAAGTTAAAACTTAACTCGACAAGTTATGGATAATTATTAAAGTCTTGAGCATAAAAACAACATTTTATGAAATTTTTGAAATATTACTTTGTTAATGGTGTTTATGACAGGGTAATTAGATGAACAAAGACAAAAAAATTGAAATTAAAGTGAAGCTTAGAAAAAAGTAATCTTAAAGAAATTGAAGTACTTTATTGCACATTAGGTAGAATATATATAAAATTTGTTACATCCTTATGTACAAGAGGGTATGGTGTGATATTTTAAGATATATATATATATATATATATATATATATATATATCTCCTAGTTGTTCTACTAGAAAAGTTGTATCAGTTTACACTCTTATCAAGGGTAGTGGGAGCTTTGGTAGCATAGTGGCTAAGGCACTTGACTGCTAACTAGAAGGCTGGCGATTCAAACCCACCAGCCACTCCTCAGAAGGAAGATGGGGCAATCTACTTCCATAGTGATACTGCCTTGGAAACCCAAGGGGGGTCGCTATGAGTCGGGTCAGACTCAAAGGCACATAATAACAACAACAACTGTTAAATAAGTGGGTTTTTTTTTTTTTTTTTACCACTTTTGGGAATATCTATAAATTTGCTTAAAAATTTTATTCCAGTGTTGTCTCATTTCTTATATTCCTTAATAATGTTGAATGTTACATAGGCTAATTGTATTTTGTATTTCTTCATTTGTGAATTGCTTTTCATTTCATGCTGTTGAAAAAATAAACCAGGAATTTTTTTTCTTATTTATCTGTAAAACCTTTTTATATATTGACAATATTAATGACTTTTTTATATCACCTCTGCAACTATTTTTTCTAAGAGTGTAGCTTGCCTTAATATTTATTGATTATATATTTTGATGCACCAATTTGTAAAATTTTAGATTTCTGTTTCATATCCTCTAAAATTTAATTCTCACTAAAACCATTGGAGGTAATAATAATAATAACTATAATTATTCTCATTTTAAGATTGAAGGAGATGAAATTCAGAAACTTTGCTCTAGTTTTACCTGTAACACTATGACTTTTCCAAGCTTCTGAAAAGTGGAAATATTGGTGTGTATCTCACAGGGATATATATTATTTGATTCAATTAAGTTCATTTACATTATCAACTACCAGAAAGATGTATAAAGATGATTAAGAGAGGTTCTTGTTCCTGAGGAGGTCATACTAATGGGACTTACTAGTATATATCGATATATACCATTATGATGATATAAGAAGCTCTGTTGAGAAAGGATCAAAACTGGAGATCGTGGATAGAGTGGGAGGAAAAACATGGAACAAAATCCAAAAACACAGTAATAACCAGAATTATGGTTGGATGGAGTCTGGTGAGACCCCAATTACTTCGCCCTGGGATACATTTTGGGCCTGGAATAAAACTCACTCTCAGCCCAATAGTAAACAAGACAGACATGCAGACCACTCAACCCAGGGTGACACACCCACATAATCTGTGGAGATGCATCCCTTGGAGCAACAAACCATGAGGCACCAGAGGGGCAACATTTGCACAGAGGAAATGCAGGACACACAGAAGTGCATAACTATGAGGGGTGGTTACTGGGCAGGGAGGGGAGGAGACTGGGTTAGGGTTGGAGATGGTAAATGGGGAGTGAAACTACATGTCCACAGAATGTTGAATGTAAAACGAAACAAATTCTGCTCTGTAAACTTGCACCTAAAGAAAAATTTTAAAAAAAGAAGAAGAAGAAGCTCTGTTGAAATACAGAGACTTGGGGACTATGCCTGGTGAAGTTGGGGAGAATTTTAAACTAGATTTTAAAGAATGAGTAGGAAGTAGGAGATTTCCCTTGGTTAGAACATAAAGCATGAAAGTGATAAAAGACTATGATCTTCTTTGGGAATTGCAAATATATGTTCTACTCACTAAGGAAGGTTAGGTTTGGAGCAATAATGTGAATATCCATACACTTTCCATCAAGAATATTGGACTTCATCCTATTGTTATGCTTTATACCACTACCAATTTAATTTTCTTCAAGTTTTTTGGTAGGGGAGTGTCCTGACTAGATGTGAGGTCTTAGAAGGATCATTCTGATAGGCAAATTAGAAGATGGCCTGGACAGGGAACCAGTACTGGAAATAAATATGTCATTGTTCACACAAGAAGGTATGGGCTTGAACTATGAAAAAAGCTTTGGGAAAGAAAAGGAACCCTACTGAAGAGCAATATAAGGGAGAGTCAGTAAGACTTAGTAACTTTATATGGAAGGAGGGGGAGAGAGAAGCTGAACCTTTCATATTTTGAATTTGGATAACTCAATAGAGATGGCGTTAGTATCTGTTCTAAAGAATTCAAGCAGAGAACAGATTTGGAGAAGAAAATAACAAGTCAATTTGCACATGTTAAGTATGAAGTACAAATGACAAACCCTGGGGAGCTGTTCAGCAGACAGCTACATGTGCCTGTCTGCATCTCAAGTGTGGGAACTAAGTGAAAAATAGAGATTTGGGCACCATCACCATATATGTAGCATGGACACCACAGTTGTGGATAATATTTCCCAGGCGAATATGAAGAGTGATAAGAGAAAGAGCTATGGACAAAACCCTAGGGGATAGCAACATTGTGGGGAGAGATGAAATGAAGATGAAATCAGATCCTGTATGTGAAAACTCTTAGTGTGTGGTAACATACTTTTCATACTTAAGCAATTATTATTATTATAATTATTAAGAATTTCAGCTTCTATAAGAGGATAAGTGTTACTGCATGATCCATTGGAGCAGAATAGTTCCCATTGTAAATTTAAAGTCATTGTAAAAATCTATAAACAGATTTTTTTTTAAATAGAAATATTTCAGATGCTAAGGTAAAAGAAGCATTTGTCAAGACTGAAGAGAAGGCAGAGTTCTTAGTTTTGCTTGTTCTAACTGTAGCCATGGATTTACCATCTGGGAATTTGTAGTAACTGTAAGCAAGTATGTTATCACTGAGTCATCCCCCATGGAGTGCTGGATAAACAAGGCCTGGGTCCAGATTTCCATTCAAGAATTTTACAGAACTGCCTTCTAAGAAAGCCCAAGAGATTTTCATAAAGTAGATGGGCTTAAAATTTGCTCATATCTGTTGCTTGAATTTGCAATATTTAAAGTATTTTTATTAAATCTACAGGAAGAAATTAAAATAATTTCTTCTTATCATCTATTTGCTCATCTTCCAAAATATTTTCAAAACTCTTATGTTATTGTAAACTCGGCTATTCTTTTTCTTCTTTTTTCAAACATTTTATCTGTTGTGCTTTAGGAAAAAGTTTACATGGCAAATTAGATTTCCATTCAATAATTCATATACACTTTGTTCTGTGACATTGATTGCAATCTCTGCAATGTGTCAACCCATTGCCACCCTGGGTTTCCCATTTTCATTTGTGCAGTTTCTCTTCCCTACTCTGCCTTCTCAACTTTGTTTTTGGGCACATGTTGCCCTTCTGGTCTCCTATAGTTTATTGTTCTAAGGAGCACATTCTTCATGGGTGTTATTATTTATTTAATAGGCCAACCTATTATTTGTTAAGAGGTGGCCTCCAGCAGTGGATTCAGTTCCATGTTAGAAGGTTGAGTAGGTCAATAGTTCCAAGGGTTCCTCTAGTCTCTATCAGACCAATAAAACTGGTCCTTTTTATGAATTTGAGTCTTCTACATTTTTCTCCCATTCTAACTGGAATCTTCTATTGTGTCCCTGAACAGAATAGTCAATAATGGTAGCTGGGTACCATCTGGTTCTTCTGGTCTCAGGCTAGAGGAGCCTGTCATTTATGTGGACTGTTAAATCTTTGGACTAATAACTTCCTTGAGTCTTTGGTTTTTCTTTGCTTTGCTCTGGGTGGGAAGCGACCAATAGTTGTTTTTTAGATAGCCACTCACAAATTTTTAAGACACTTGACATTACTCACCAAATTAAGATGTAGAATATTGTGTTTATATACTATGTTCTGGCAATTGATCTAGATATCCACCAAGACTATGGTTCTTAGCCTCAAGCCAAGTAGCTCAGTCTTGTGAGGTATTTGATTATGTCTAAGAAGTTTTCATAGATGTGCCCTATACATGCTCTATTATACATATGAATATACATATGAAAAAAACAAACTTTCTGAGGTTGTATTTCTATCAAAGCAGATTGCCACTCCTTCTGAGGAGTGGCTAGTGGGTTTGAACCACCCGCCTTCTGGTTAGCAGTCAAATGCCTTAGGCACTATGCCACCAGAACTCCCCTTGAATATACATATAGAGTATATAAATACGTGTATAAAAAATTGAAAATCCTATCTGTATATGAATATAGGTACTCTATGACCTCCCACACCTATTTAGCATACTTATCTACTTATGTATCTACTCACAAATTGTTGTTTGCTATTACTGTTGTTAATGCCTAAGGTATTTGACTGCTAACAGGAAGGCTGGTGGTTCAAACCCACCAGCCACTTCTCGGAAGGAAGGTTGGGGCAATCTGCTCCCGTAGTGATACTGCCTCGAAACCCAAGGAGGTGTCAATATGAGTTGGATCCTCTTGACAGCAGTGGGTATTACTCTTATTTCAGGATTGTATATATTATAGTATTTACCATGTTGTTGTTGTTGTTATGTGCCCTCGAGGCAAACC
>NW_006921741.1:3973541-4027294 GCF_000298275.1 Orycteropus afer afer | reverse complement strand
CTTCTGAGGAGTGGCTGGTGGGTTTGAACCGCCAGCCGTCTGGTTAGCAGGCAAGTGTCTTAGCCACTATGCTACCAGAGCTCCCTAGTTGTCCTTTATTCTTGTGTACCTCTTGGTGTCTTCTTTTGCCTTAGTCACATTGTACTGACTTCCCACATATTGCATATTGCCTTTTCATTCAACAGAATTGACATGTGTCCATTATCTAGTTTGTGATCTTCCCTCTCTCCCTCTCTGGTCCCTGGTAACCATCAAAGAATGTTTCTTTCTGTGTGTAAACCTATCCTTGACCTTTAATAATGTTGTTGTTGTTGTTTGCCATCGAGTCAGACCCAACTCATAGCCACCCCTCCTTGGGTTTCTGAGGCAGTATCACTATGGAAGTAGATTGCCCAACCTTTCTTCTGAGGAGTGGCTGGTGGGTTTGAACCACTACCCTTCTGGTTAGCAGTCAAGTGCCTTAGGCACTACCTACAGAGCTCCCTTTCAATAATAGTGGTCTCATATAATATTCTCCCTTTTGTGATTAACTTATTTCACTCAGCATAATATCCTCCAGATTCATCCATATTGTGAGATGTTTTGTGTAGTCATTGTTATTCTTTACTATTGCATATGCCATTGTATGTACCATAATTTGTTTATCCATTCACCCGTTGATGGACATTTAGGTTGCTTCCATCTTTTTGCTATTATGAATAATGGTGCAGTGAATATTGGTATGACTATGTCTATTTGTATCACAGCTCTTATTTCCCTAGGATATATACTTAGGAGTGGTATATCAGCCATTCTTTTTTTATCTTTATTTGAAAGTAGAGAAGCTTGCTCAGTAGACTGGGTGATACATTAGCAACAACTATAGAGTTGAAGGTTGGGCAATCCTACTTCCGTAGTGATACTGCCTCGGAAACCCAAGGAGGGGTCACTATGAGTCGGGGCTGACTCGACGGCAAATAACAACAACAACAGAGTTGAAATTAAATACATGAGAAATTCGTTTTCCACCTTTCCTATTTGTTGATGTGGTACTTAATCTCTATGATATTCAGTTACTTCATTTGCAAAATAGAGAAATAACACTTAACTTACAGGTCTGTTGTATAAATTAAATGAGCCAATAACAATGTCAACATTTTAAGCTATAAAACACTTTATATATCTAAGGGACTATCTAAATATAAAATGATAATAGTTAACTCTGGCATAATTCTGAGAGGAATGGTTCAATTTTAAAAATTTATTCTAATTAATTGAATCAATAGACTTTAAGATAAATTAACTTTTACCAAATGGTGACTATTGAAAGATACACATTTTGTCAAGTTTTAAAAAGAGGATACTATGTAAGAAATCCATCATTGGGTATTGAATGTGTGGTGTCAAGGTACAAAGCCAGTATGTGTAACCTGGATATCACATCTCTCATCCCTTTGATATTCAGAGATACAGTTCTCTCTTTGATTATATTCTTCCTCACTTTCTTCTCAGGCCTTCACCTCCCTGAAGCCTTAGGTTTACTAGAACATTTTCAATGACTACTACCCTGGTCACTGTCACTGAAGGTTGTTGTAATGTTCCTTAACATTGATCATATGCAATTACATGCTATTGGTGAGGTGTCTTCACTATTAAGCTGAAAATATGGCATCAGGTAGCATGTCTTTACTTTAATTCTGTTTTTAAATTTTTATTGTCTTTTCCCTTAACATTACAAACATTTTATCACATATTTTATTTAATTATCTGCTTTACATAGGGGTTTACAAAATATTTTTCTGGGGGGAGATAACAAAGAAAAGAATGCAAATATGATGTTATGATATTATGATGCTACATGGTCTTGAATACTGATCCTGTAAACCAGTCCTTAGGTTGCTGTTTTGATCTCAAGGGTTTAAATTAAAATATCATTAAAAACCTTAAATGACCTGTGCAGAAAAGAAATTAGGAAAGTAATAAAGGAACAAAATTCTCAAGAAGATTTTCCTTTCAGTTGCAGGAAATTATTTTTAAATGTGTGAAAAGTGAATTGAAGAGCTAAATTCATTTTGTTTTATCATCAATGATCTAGTTTTGTATGATCATAATGCTTCTTATTATGAAAATAACTGCCAAATTTAATACTGTGAATATATACAGTGCTGTATCTATAATTGAGTTCTTTATATTTTAACCACTGAGCTTCATATCAAAACAGTCAAAATAATTGACTAATGAAGATTTTGAAATTGTTAAAGTATGCGGAAAAAAATAGATTTGTTTTATAAAAGAATGTAATGCATTAATTACGTGCCTACTTTCCCCACTAGAGTAAAGGTATCTTGAAGACAGGACTCTTTCATTTAACACCACATTCCCAATGATTGTCACAGGCTTTAGCACATAATTACCAGTTGCCATTGAACTGATTCTGATTTACAGTGACCTCACATGTGTCAGACTAGAATGTGCACCATAGAGTTTTCTTTTTTTTCCTACTTTTAAATTTTATTATTATTTTTTAAATCATGCTTGGGGTACAAATTTACATAGCAGATTTGTTTTATATTCAACAGTTCATTCACATGTGATTTCATGGCCCCAATTACCATCTCCAACCATAAAATCTCTACTCCCCTCTCCTTCCTGTGACTGCCCCCTCTCTGTGCCCGTCTTACCAATACATTCCTGTCTGTCCTATTTTCCTTCTAAGAGAATGCTACTCCTCTGATGTCTCACGGCTGATTGATTAAGGGGTGCATCTCCCTGAGGTAGATGTTCTGCATATAGATCTTTCTACTGTTGGGCTGAGAGCCAATCCATGGAAGTGAGTCAATATCTAGGCCTGAATGGTAACCTAGGATTTCCACCAGTCTCTATCTGACCAGTAATTCTGGTCATTTTTGTGTTTTTGAATTTTGTTCCACAAACTGCCTCACATTCTATCCAGGATCTCCCGTTGTGATCCTTTTCTGAGTGGCTGGCACTGGTAGCCAGGCACCATTTAGTTCTGGTCTCGGTGTCTTGGAGGTTAAGGTCCTTATGGTCCATCTTATCTTTGGACTAATTGTTTCCAGATGACTTTGATTTTCTTCACCCTTCTTTTCTCCATATGAGAAGAGACCAATAGTTGCATCTTAGATGGCCACTCGTAGCTTTTAAGACCCAAGTCACTACTCACCAAAATAGCATGTAGAAAAGATTTTTGTGTAGTGTATTGTGCCAGGTGAGCATGATGTGCCCCAAGACTATGGTTCTGGGCCAACAGGCCCAGTGATTCTTTCTCTCAAGATGTTTGGCTGTATCTGAGAAGCTACTCCAACCCTGTCTTCTGTTGCTTCTGTAATGTTTGTGAATAACTTTGTAACACAAGTGCATATGTAAGATTATCTTCAGTCAAATCTATCCTTGGTATACCCTATCCTAGGTATATTCCTGTTCACCTCCCCCCACCTGATCTCACTTTTTTTTTTTTTTTTTAATGAATTTACCTGTAACTTTTGGTGCCAGTGGTAATGCAGTATTGTGCATGTAATAGTATTTGCCTCTGTTGTCTTTATCCTTCTGTGCACGTTTCTCTGTCTTTCCTTTCCCCAGTGTCACCATGCTGGTCACAGACTCTTTGTATAATGCCTTTCCCCTCTCCCAAATCAACATGTGACCCCCCCACTAGTCTGAAATTTTCCCTCCCCTTCTGTCCCATCCCCAGTAACCAACAAAATGAATTTCCTTCCCTGCGTAAACCTTTCCTCGACTTTTTATAATAATAGGCCCACATAATATTAGTGCTTCTATGATTGACTTATTTTACTCAGCATAATGTCCTCCAAATTTATCCACAGTGTAAGATGATTCATGTATTCTTCATTATTCCTTAATGTTACATAGTATTCCATTGTGTGAATGTACCATAGTTTTGTTATCCTTTCATCTGGTGATGGACATTTAGGTTGTTTCCATCTCTGCTATAGTGAATTCTGCTGTGATGAACATGGGTGTATGTATGTCTGTGTTCTCTCTCTCACCTCTTTAGGGTATATTCCTAATAATGGAATTGCTGATTCAAATGGTATTTCTATTTTCAGTTTTTTAAGGAAATGCCATACCATTTTCCACAATGGTTGTATTATTTTGCAGTCCCACCAGCAGTGTGTGAGAGTTCCAATCTCTCCACAACCTCACCTGTATTTGTTGTTTTCTGTCTTATTGGACCATGCTATTATTGCTGGGTGAGGTGATATCTCATTGTTTTGATTTGCATCTCTCTAATGGCTAATGATCATGAGCATTTCCTCATGTGTTTGTTGACCACCTGTATATCTTTTTTACTGGAGTTTCTATTCATGTCTTTTGCCTATTTTTGAATTGGATTGTTTGTCTTTTTGGTGTTGAGGTATTGAAATTTTCTATAGATTTTGGAAATAAGTCCCTTGTCAGATATGTCATAACCAAATTTTTTTATCCCCATCTGTAGGCTCTCTTTTTACTCTGTTGGAAAAATCTTTTAATGCACATAAGAATTTATTTATAGGGTTTTCAACCAGAAGGCTGGTGTCCAAACCCACCATCCACTCCTTGGAAGGAAAACTGGGCAATCTACTTCTGTAGAGATACCACCTTGGCAACCCAAGGAGGGGTCACTTTGAGTTGGAGTTGACTCAACAGCAGTGAGTTTGGTTGTTTTTTTTTTTTTTTTGGCTTTTATAGGATTTTCAGTGGCTGATATTTTCAAGCACATCACCAGGACTCTCTTCCAAGATGCATTTGGGAGGACCAAACCTTGAACCTTCTAGTCAGCAGCCAAGCATATTAACCATTTGCACCAGCCAGGAACTCTAGGGCATAATTAAATACAAAATTTTTTTTGGTTAAATTGATGTCTATAGCATCTGATTTATTTGGTATGGATAAGGATTTTTTTTTTCTTTTCCAAGTAAAATTTTATATTCAATCCTAGGTTTTTTATTTGTGCCCATGTGTTTGAAAATTAAAATAATTTGAAAAAGAGATCATGGAAGTGTGTTGTTGGTCAGAGAAGAAAAATTTTCAGTAATGGAAATAGTGTTTCTGATTACATATACAAATCATTAGTTTAATCTGTTAGTCCAACCAAACAGATAAAAGGCTTTCTTATCACCAGCCATTGTAGGAAGCCAAAGGTCAGAGAAAAAGTTCTTAATGATCTAAGAAAGAATCTCTCAGCCTGGAAATAATTCCCAAGAAGTTAAGTCATATACCGTTAGATGCCGCATTAACTCTTTCAGGCCACTAGGGCACTATTGAGTGCACTGAAGCTGCAGTTTACCAAATGGTACCCCAGTGATCTCACTCAGTTATTGCAGCTTCCAGAAGGGCCTATGTCTTCCCAGAGAGCAGTTTAAACCTTGGAAAACCTAGTCCAGTGTAAATTTTCCCAAGGTGATACTTAAAGGAAATAGCTAGTGCATAGCTTTACATTGTAGCATTTGGAGACAACTCTTTGTGTAAATGTACCTTTAAACAATGAAGATCCCCCTGCTTCCCTTTTCTTACCACCCTTTCTACCAGAATTAGAATAGGTTATTATGTAGCCTTACTTAAAACTAAAATTGATATGATACGATGCCTTTATGACCCTCATCATATTGGCAGTTTGGAAATTTTTTGCTGGCTGAGGGAATGTTAGGGGTGGTAGGAGGAAGGGGAATTGTGAAAGTAAAATGTACATGTATTTTTGGAAGTTACCAGTATTTGTTCCATAGGGAAGTCCCTTGGACTCTAGTAATTCCTCAATGCAAGTGAAATTAGTAACATTTTAATCCTTTGTACTTTAATTTAGTCACTGGGCTAGTTAAGAGGCAACATGTTGAAATATTTGTGGCAGTGACTCAAATTTAACATTTGCTGCACAATTAGATTTTCTTCAGATCAACCATAACTGTTCAGACTTTGCCTTCAGCAGATCTTCTTCACTTCCATTGCAATTTCATCAAAGAGTGGTGACATAATGCTGGACAGGATTAAAGTTTGAAGAACCCTCTCATGTTCTCATTTACATTTTTTCATTGGTTTTCATGTTTTCTCTGTTCAGTGGCACATCAGTTTTCTTCATTTAAATATCTTTTTAAGTAGCAGATTATTAGTCATATATATTGGCCAAAGTTTAAACCCATTTTTAATATTCCATTTAAATACTTTTCACTCACTCGCTCACTCACTCACTCACTCTCTTACTCACACCAGAAATTTGATGAGCTCCCACCTTGTAGCTTCTGTGCTAGTGCTAGGGTTACAAAGTAAATAAATAAAATTTGGTCTTAGTTCTCCAGAAGTTTTATAGTTTAATAGAGAGAGCCAGATATATAAATGAATAATTAATATACTGTGTGATAGAAACACAAATAAGCAGGTGACTAAATTCAGTCTGAGCTGGGAGTGGAGGTGGTTATGGGGGTGGTTATGGGTGGTGGCAGGGAGTGCTTTACAGAGGAACTGGCATTTGAGATAGGCCATGGGAAATAGGCAGAGATTTTACTAGAAGAAAATGTAGGGTAATGTGAGAAAAAGCATTCTAGGCAGAGTGAGTGCCAAACAGAGTAAAACAGAGGAGGAGGGAGAGGAACTTGTTACACTTAAGAATAGAAACAAAGGAAGAATTTCATAGAAAGGAAATCAACCATGTGAAATTCTCCATGTCAACTTCCTCCCACTCTATCCTGGATCTCCAGTTGTGATCCTTTTCTGAGGAGTTGGCATTGGTAGCCAGGCACCATTTAGTTCTTCTGGTCTCGGTGTCATGAAGGCTGAGGTCCTTATGGTCCGTCTTATCTTTGGACTAATTGTTTCCAGATGACTGATTTTCTTCACTCTTCTTTGCTCCATATGAGAGGAGACCAAAAGTTGCATCTTAGATGGTCACTCAAAAGGTTTTAAGACTCAAGTCACTACTCACCAAAATAGCATGTAGAACAAGATTTTTATGTAGTATGTTGTGCCAATTGACTGTGATGCCCCCCAAGACTATGGTCCCGAGCCAGCAGGCCCAGTGATTCTTTCTCTCAAGATGTTTGGTTGTATCTGAGAAACTACTCCAACCCTATCTTCTATTGCTTGTGTAATGTTTGTGGATAACTTCTTAGCACAATGCATATGTAAGATTATCTTCAGCCAAATCTAAGTAGTATAATGCATAAGAAAAGATTCTGAATTTGACATTTAGGACTTCTCTGATGTTGATGAGAATTTTCAGTAGAAGGGTGAGGATAGGAGCTACTTTGCTGTGAAGTGAGGAATGGAATTGTATGAAAAAGTTCATTTAGGATGTATTAAATACTCTTCCAAGAGGTTGTAGAAGGAAGGAGATTGATAGAATGGGAGTTGGAGGAAGTAGCATGACTTAAAAAGACCTTAGAAATTGGGTGGAGTTGATATTGGAGGCTGGGAAAATAAACTAGCAAAGAAAAAACATTAAGATACTATCTGAAGAAATGGGCTATTTTTTAAAATAAATTGGTGGAATATCCCAGCTGATTAGATATTTATCTACTCCTCCCCTTTCCGTTCTGTGCTTTGCTTAGCCTATTTAACAAAGTTAGTTATCTCAGAACTGAGTAGGAAAAAAATACGTTTCAATTACATGTAGTGACCATTTGGAGTCCTGATGGAACAGTGGTTAAGCTCTTGGCTGTTATTCAAAAGGTCAGTGGTACAAACCCACTGGCCTCTTCACAGGAGAAAGATGTAGCAGTCTGCTTCCATAAAGATTTACAGCCTTATAAGCCCTATAGAGCAGTTTCACTCTGTCCTGTGTGGTCATTATGAGTCAGAATTGACTTGATGGCAATGGGTGTTTTAGTGAGCATTTGTATTTTCATCTTTCCAACCTGAAGCCCATGTTTCCAACTTAAAAATTATTTTTTACATTGAGCTTTGAGTTAATTAAGAATATCTGGTGGCACAGTGCCTAAGGCATTTGACCGCTAACCAGAAGCTTGGTAGTTCAAACCCACCAGGCACTCTGTGGAAGGAAGATGAGGGAATTAACTTACGCAGAGATTTACAGCCTTGGAGACCCAATGGGGATTGCTATGAGTTGGAATCAACTCAGCGGCAGTAGGTTTGTTTGTTTGTTTTTAAATTAGTGAATATGTGTAATGATAATCCCTCAAGTTTGCTGTCTTAAAAGGAGAATATACAAGGTTAAGTTTGAAATGGACTTTAGGCTTTTTCATATGTGCTCATGTTTTTTTCCCAACAATTATATTGTATATTGTTGTTATGTGCTGTTGAGTTGTTTCCAACTCATAGCGACCTTATGTACAGCAAGTACTTAAGTACACCTAGTCATGTGCCAGCCTCACGATCCCTATTATACCTGAGCCCATCACTGCAGCCATTGTGTCAATACATCTTGTTGAGGGCCTTCCCCTCTTTCATTGACCCTCCACTCTACCAAGCATGACATCCTTCTCCAGAGAATGGTCGCTTCTGACAACATGACCAAAGTAGGTGAGATGAAGTATGGCCATCCTCACTTCCAAGGAGCATTCTGGCTGCACTTCTTCCAGGGCAGATTTATTAGTTAGTTCTTTTAGCAGTCCATGGTACTTTCAGCATTCTTCACCAATACAACAACTCAAAAGCATCAACTCTTCTTTGATCTTCCTTATTCATTGTCCAGCTTTTACATGCATATGAGGCGATTGAAAATACCATGGCTTGGGTTAGGCGCATCTTAGTCTTCAAGGAGATATCTTTGTTTTTCAGCCCTTGAAAGAGGTCTTTTGCAACAGATTTGCCCAATGCAATGTGTCTTTTGGTGTTCTGACTGATGCTTCCATTAGCATTGATTGTAGAACCAAGTAATATGAAGTCTTTGACAACTTCAATCTTTTCCCCATCTATTGTGATGCTGGTTACTGGTCCAGTTTTGAGGATTTTTGTTTTCTTTATATTGAGGTATAACCCATATTGCACTGTAGTCTTTAATCTTCATCAGTAAGTGCTCCAAGTCATCCTCACTTTCAGCAAGCAAAATTGTGTCGTCAGTGTATGGCAGGTTGTTAATAAGCTCTGGTAGCATAGTGCCCAAGGCGCTTGACTGCTAACCAGAAGGCTGGTGGTTCAAACCCACCAGCCACTCCTCAGAAGGAAGATGGGGCAATCTACTTCCGTAATGATACTGCCTTGGAAACCCAAGGAGGGGTTGCTATGAGTCGGGTCCGACTCCATGACACATAACAACAACAACAACAAATCTAGATGCCACATTCTTCTTCATATAGTCCAATTTCTCGGATTATTTGCTCAGCATATAGATTGAATAAGTATGGGGAAAGGATAAAACCCTGACACACTCACTTCTTGATTTTAAACCATGCAGTGTCCCCTTGTTCTGTTTGAAAGACCACCTCCTGGTCTATGTACAGGTTCCTCATGAGTGTAATTAAGTGTTCTGGAATTCCCATTCTTCTCAATGTTATCCACAATTTGTTATGATTCACACAATTGAATGCCTTTGCATAGTCAATAAAACACAAGGAAACATCTTTCTGGTATTCTTTGCTTTGAGCCAAGATCCATCTGAGATCAGCTATGATATCCCTTGCTCCACATACCCTTCTGAATCCAGCTTGCATTTCTGGAAGCTCTCTGTCAATATAATGCTACAACCATTTTTGAATTACCTTCAATAAGATTTTACTTGAGTGTGATATTAATGATATTGTTCGATAATTTCCACATTCTGTAGGATCACCTTTCTTTGGAATAGGTACAAATATGGATCTCTTCCAGTCAGTTGGACAGGTAGCTGTCTTCCAAATCTCTTGGCATAGCCAAGTGAGTGCCTCCAGCACAACATCCTTTTTTTTGAAACATCTCTATGAGTATTTCATCAATTCCTGGAGCACTGTTTTTCACCAATTCCATTAGTGCAGCTTTGAATTCTTTTTTCAATACCATTGGTTCTTGATCATATGCCACCTTCTGAAATGGATGATCATCTACCAATTCTTTTTGGTATAGTGACCATCTTCTTTTCATGTTTCCTGCATCATTCACATGTTGCCCATGGAATCTTTCAATTTTGCATTTTGAGGCTTAATGTTTTTCATCAGTTCCTTCAGCTTGAGAAATGCCGTGTTTTTCCCTTCGGTTTTCTAACTCCAACTCTTGGCACATTTCATTGTAATAATTGACTTTGTCTTCCCGAGCTGCTCTTTGAAATCTTCTGTTCACCTCTTTTATCCTGTTGATTCTTCCATTTGCTTTATATAGTATATTGGCAAAAATTATGTGCTCTGCATTATCTCTGTACCATTTTACCCATTTTTTTTCACACTTTCAACCATTCAGTCAGTATGAATTATCTTAAATGCTTTACTCTAACAATATTATAAAATCTTGGATTCCTGCCTCCCAAAGCTTTATTATTGAAGAAAGCTATGTGATTAAGATGTACTTTTTTTTTTTTTTTTGCTTAGAAGTCAGTATCTCATTTCTGTTTAGTCTTTTTTTGAAAAAGAGGTCACAACAGACCATAATCTTCCTATTTTCAGCAGAAGGATATATGTTGGAAAAAATTGTGGGAAGAATGATCAGGTTTCCCAGATAATAGGATAAACTCATGACTGATGATAAGAATATGAAAATTATTTTAATTTCTAGGAAATTTCCCTGTGAGCATAGTAAGAGAAACAAGGGCATGCCTTCTTTGTAGGAACATAAGCATATTTAATCACTACTGAATTAATTAATTACTATGAAATTAACTGTGTTTATTGTTGTTAGGTGCTGTAAAGTTGGCTCCAAATTACATCAACCCTGTACACAACAGAACAAACACTGTCATGTCCCATGCCATCCTCACAATCATTGCTATGCTTGAGCTCATTGTTGAAACCACTGTGTCAATCCATCTCATTAAAGGTCTTCTTGTTTCTTATTTACCCTCTATTTTATCAAGAGTGATGTCCATCTGCAGGGACTGGTCCCTTCTGATAACTTACCCAAAATACATGACACAAAGTTTCACCATCCTTGCTTCTAAGGAGCATTCTGGCTGTACTTCTTCAAAGACAGATTTGATCATTTTTCTAGCAGTCAATGGTATATTCAATATTATTTGCCAGTGCCATAATCCAAAGGTATCAATTCTTCTTCAGTCTTCCTTATTCATTGTACAGCTTTCACATGTATTTGAGGTGATTGAAAATACCATGTCTTGAGTCAGGTGCACCTTACTCCTCAAAGTGGTATCTTTGCTTTTAAATACTTTAAAGAAGTCTTTTGCATCAGGTTTGCCAAATGAAATATGTTGTTTGATTTCTTGAATGCTGCTTCCGTTGGTGTTGATTGTGGATCCAAGTAAAATGAAATCCATGACAATTTCAAACTTTTCCCCGTTTGTCAAGACTTTGCGTATTGGTCAGTTGTGATGATTTTTGTTTTCTTTTTGTTGAGGTGTAATCCATACTGGTGGCTGTGTTCTCTGATCTTTATCAGTAAGAGTTTCAAGTCCTCTTCACTTTCAACAAGCAAGGTTGTGTCATCTGCATATTGTGAATTTTTAATCAGTCTTCTTGCAATCCTGATATCCCATCCCTTTTCGTATAGTTCCACTTCTTGGATTATTTGCCCAGCATACAGATGGAATAAGTATGGTGAAAAGATATAACCCTGATGCCTCCCTTTCTTGATTTTAAACCATGCAGTATGCCCTTGTTCTGCCAAATTACTACCTCTTGGCCTATGTACAGGTTCTGCTGGAGCATAATCAAGTACTCTGGAATTCCCATTCTTTGTAATGTCCATACTTTGTTATGATCCATACAGTTGAATGCCTTTGCATGATCAATAAAACACAGGTAAATATCTTTCTGGTATTCTTTGCTTTCAGCCAAGATCCATTCTAATACCAGCAGTAATATCCTTTGTTCTATGTCCTCTTCTGAATCTTTCTTGAATTTCTGGCTGTTCCCTGTTGATGTACTACTGCAACTGTTTTTGAATTACCTTCTGAAAAATTTTACTTGCATTCGACCCACCAGCCACTCTATGGAAAGAAGATGGGGCAATCTACTTCAGTAAAGATTTGCTGTCTTGAAAACTGAATGGAGGTTGCTATGAGTTGAAATTGACTTGATGGCAGTGAGGTTTTTTTTTTTTTTTTTTTTTGGTGATATTAGTGCTATTGTTCAATAAATATAGTTACTGCATTGCTTATAACATCATTGTTTATAACTACGAAAACTGGGGGAGAAACCCAAATGTTTATATAATTAGTGGCTAGCGATTCAAACCCACCAGCCACTCCTTGGAAGGAAGGTTGGGCAATCTACTTCCGTAGTGATACCACCTCGGAAACCCAAGGATGGGTCGCTGTGAGTCGGGGCTGACTCTACGGCACATAACAACAACAACAATTTCTAATGTGAAATCCTATTCTGCAGTGAAAATTAATGAACTACCGCTACAGATAGCAATATGGATGAACTTTAATAATATTAAGTTAAAAAGAGAGGGAAACATATAGTATGATCCATTTACATAAACTTCAGAAGCAGAAACAAACAGTATTATTTAAGTATACACACACACACATGCATACATAGATATATATGACCTTGGAAGGAAGGTTGGGCAATGTACTTCCATAGTGACACTGCCTCACAAACCCAAGGAGGGATCACTATGAGTTGGATCTAACTCCATAGCAGTGCTCTCTCTCTCTCTCTCTCTCTCTATATATATATATATGACAAAGGAATAGTTAAATACAGTAGTGTACAGGGAGGGGATGATTTGATTGTGGATGTGCATATCTGTAACTTCTGAGATATGGTAATGATATATTTCTTAAACTGGTTGGTTGGTATATAGGGAATTCTTTTTTCTTTTTTTTTTTTCTTAAAGTATATGTTCTTCAAGCTAGGTTATGGGCACATGGGGTTCATTGTACTAGTCTCTGTTTGAAATATTTTATAATAAAAAAATTAAGATTTTTTTTTTTGAAAAAAGGTATAGGTGTTTATGCTCTTGTTAGATACATAATATATTTTATAATTTAACAAAATTACAACACTGCTAGGCATTAAGATGAGAACTCAACAAAGAACAGGTTTTATTATTATTACTATGATTACTATTTGCTATTATCATTACTCAATAAATATTTCTTAAATGAATGCTTCTCTCATGAAAGGATTTGTTTGATTTTTCCAGGTTTTCTTCTGTTTATGGAGACATAGGGTCAAATCTTTGTTACATTTCACATTTAGGCATTCAGGTCTTTTAATAGGCATCTAATTACTTAGAAACATCTGAGTGATTGGCTAGATTCTCCATCTTCATTTCAAAGTTTGGCACAATTTTGGTAGATCCTGCACTTGTTGAACTCAGATTTGTTGTTGTTAGTTACTGCAGAGTTAATTTGACTCATGGTGACCCCACATGTGCAGAATAGAACTGCTCCATAGTGTTTTTGAGGCTGTACTCTTTCAAAAGCAAATCACCAGTCCTGTGTTCCTAGTTGCCTCTGGTTGGGTTCAAACTGCCAACCTTTCAGCTAGAAGTCAAATGCTTAATTTTTTACACCACCCCAGGACTTCTGAAATTGCATATGTTTGAATAATAGTTTGTTGCTGGCATAAATATATTATAGGTTGTGTCTTCCTTCTGAATTCCAAAACAATATGTCTGCAAAATACTTATGAAAGCTAATGGTCTGAATAATTTGGTGTTTCAAAATTTCACTTTCTAAGTTTCTTCTTCACAGAAAACCCAATTTAATTAACCCCATCTTCAATTTTATTCATGGTTTTCTATTCCCCCTTCAAGTCAATCAATCAACCAGTGAACATGTATATAGTTGTGGTTGTTGTTGTTATGTGCCATTGAGTCGGACCCGACTCATAGCGACCTATCCTTGGGTTTCTGAGGCAGCATCACTACAGAAGTAGATTGCCCCATCTTCCTTCCAAGGAGTGGCTGGCGGGTTTGAATTGCCAGCCTTCTGGTTAGCAGTCAAGTGCCTTAGGCACTACACTACCAGAGCTCCCAAGTATATAGTAGATAGCTGCATTTTATCTATTAATTCATTAATATATTAAAAAAAAAAACACTAGAAGTAATTTGTTACAAGTGTGATAAGTGAAAGGTGCTCTGTTACGCTTACCTGAATCCTAGGTTCTTCATATACAATATGGCTTCAACAGTTGTTCCTCATTCTCACCTATTAAAGTATGTAGCTCTGCTCTTAACCTGACATGTGAGCTCCAAAGACTTATCTTGAACTATGGCCTTGTTTTTCAACAACACAAACAGTGGCTATATACGTGGACTTCACCAAATGGAACACACAGAAATCAGATTGACTACATCTGTGGCAAGAGGCAATGGAGAAGCTCAATATCTTCGGCCAAAACCAGGCCAGGAGCTGATTGTGGAACAGACCATCAACTGCTCATATGCAAGTTCAACTTGAAATTAAAGACAATTAAAACAAGTCCATGAGAGCCAAAATATGATCTTGAATATATCCCTCCTGAATTTAGAGAATATCTAAAGAATAGATTTGATGCAATGAACACCAATGACCAGAAACCAGATGAATTGTGGGATGACATCAAGAGCATCATCCATGAAGAAAGCAAGAGGTCACTAAAAAGGCAACGAAAGAAGAGAAGACCAAAATGGATGACAGAAGAGACTCTGAAACTTGCCCTTGAGTGGAGAGTAGCTAAAGTAAATAGAAGAAATGACAAGATAAAAGAGTTGAACCGAAGATTTCAAAGAGCAGCTCAAGAAGACAAAGCCAATTATTATAATGAAATGTGCAAAGACCTGGAGTTAGAAAGCCAAAAGGGAAGAACAAGCTCGGCATTTCTCAAGATGAAAGAATTGAAGAAAAAATTTAAGCCTCAAGTTGCAATATTGAAAGATTCTAAGGGCAAAACATTGAATGATGCAGAACATTAAAAGAAGATGGAAGGAATACACAGTGTCACTGTACCAAAAAGAACTGGTCAATCTTCATCCATTTCAGGAGGTGGTGTATGATCTAGAACCAATGGTAGTGAAGGAGGAAGTCGAAGCTGCAATGAAGGAATTGGTGAAGAACAAGGCTCTGGGAATTGATGGAATACCCATTCAGATATCTCAACAAACGGATGCCACACTGGAGGCACTCACTCGGTTATGCCAAGAGATTTGAAAGACAGCTAGCTACCTGGTCAACTGACTGGAAGAGAAACATATTTGTACCCATTCCAAAGAAAGGTGATCCCACAGAATATGGAAATTATTGAACAATATCATTAATATCACACACAAGTAAGATCTTACTGAAAATAATTCAAAAATGGTTGTAGCAGTATATTGACAGAGAACTTCCCAAAGGTGCAAGCTGGATTCAGAAGAGGACATGGAACAAGGGATATCATAGCTGCTGTCAGATAGATCTTGGCTCAAGGCAAAGAATACCAGAAAGATGTTTATTTGTGCTTTATTGACTATGCAAAGGCATTTGATTGTGTGGATCATGACAAATTATGGATAACATTGAGAAGAATGGGAATTCCCGAACACTTGATTGTACTCATGAGGAACCTGTACCTTGACCAGGAGGCTGTTATTCGGACAGAACAAGGGGACACTACATGGTTTAAAATCAAGAAGGGAGTGCGTCAGGGTTGTATTCTTTCTCCACACTTATTCAATCTATATGCTGAGCAAATAATCTGAGAAGCTGGACTATATGAAGAAAAACATGGCATCAGGATTGGAGGAAGAGTCATTAACAACCTGAGATATGTTGATGATACAACTTTGCTTGCTGAAAGTGAGGATGACTTGAGTCACTTACTGATGAAGATTAAGGAACACAGTCTGCAGTATGGATTACATCTCAATATAAAGAAGACAAAAGTCCTCACAACTGGACCAATAAGCAGCATCACAATAAATGGAGAAAAGATTGAGGTTGTCAAAGAATTCACATTGTATGGTTTTACAATTGATGCCAATGGAAGCAGCAGTCAGGACATTAGATGACGTGTAGCACTGGGCAGGGCAGCTGGAATGGAACTCTTTCAAGTGCTGAGGAGCAAGGATGTCTCCTTGAGGATTAAGGTGTGCTTGACACAAGCCATGATATTTCCACTCACCTCCTATGCATGTGAGAGCTGGACAATGAATAAGGAAGACCGAAGAAGAGTTGATGCTTTTGAGTTGTGGTGCTGGTGAAGAATGCTGAAGGTACCATGGACTGCCAAAGAACTAACAGATCTGTCCTGAAGGAAGTACAGCCGAGATGCTCCTTGGAAGCGAGGATGGCCAGACTTTGTCTCACCTACTTTGGTCATGTTGTCAGAGGGGACCATACCCTGGAGAAGGATATCATGCTTGGTAAGGCAGAGCATCAACAAAGGAGGGGAAGACCTTCGAGGAGATGGATTGACATGGTGGCTGCGACAATGGGCTCAGGTATAGCAAGGATCGTGGAGCTGGCGCGGGATCGGGCAGTGTTTCGTTCTGCTGTGCATGGGGTCGCTATGAGTTGGAAATGACTCGACGGCACTTAACAACAACAACAACATAACCTCAGAATAATCAACACTCACTAACTATTGAAAGCTTGGCTGATAGAACCTTATTTTAAAAGGTTGCTTTAAAACTCCACAGAATTCCTCCTAGAATATCTAAAATCTGTCTGCTTCTCAACCACTGGTGTGCTTCCCAGTGCCCTCAGAATTACTTTACTAAATTGTAGTTTGGAATGATGTCATAGGTATATATGGTAAAATAAGCGAAGTGCTAGGAAACTGTTGCTTTATCTACTATAATGTGCTGTCACCTCATTTATCTTCATGAGAAGCATGGAGAAACTTATGTATGGCCTCATTAGATTCCTGAGTAGTTTGTCTTTATCTTTTTTCTAAATGATATGGTCACTATGAATAAGGTCACTGATTGTGTCTTTCTCTTGTCATAAACTGTTGAGCTGGCTAGAATCATATTTTTGGCCCTCCAGTATATGTTTGTTCAATAACTAACCGATTCACTCTGGTTTCATTGCATCTTTCCTGTTTCTGTTGTCTCTTTTTTATGACCATATTAAAAATAATATTTATTTTTTAAAAGTCTTAAATTTCATTATATTTAAATGTCACCTAAATCCTCTGTAGAAAAAGCCAAATTATGTGAACACATAGAGTCAACCTTATTTTATAGTAACCCTACAATGTTATTAACATTAGATTTTTTTAAGATGAGAATGTTTAAATAATTTGTCCAAATTTGTAAAAGATAGAGCCAATATTCAAACCAGGCTTGTGTATCTGACTTCAAAATCTGTGTATGTTTCATGTACCACATAGATCTTCACTGAGTATGCATTATTTGCCAGGCACTGTTCTATGTACTAGGGTTTCAATAATGAATGAGATAGTCCCTGTTACATGGACCCCACTGCCTGTAAGGGCTGTACAAGAACTAAGGTAACACAGGAGAAGCATGGAATTCCAAGTCCAAGAGCTTTGGTAGCTGTACTGTGTGAAAGACCCTGAAACAAGATGTGGTTGCCATTTACCTTGGCCCAGCCATCCCTGAGCATGCAGTCAAAACAATGATCCTTCTACCTCTGTTCCAAGAGACATATGTCAAATTATCTTCTTTGCCTAACCCATATAATCTAGAGTATGATTGGACCTAACTCCTAGCAATGCCTCCTTCCTACTCCTTCCAACAATATGACTCTCCTTCTCTCTGTTTGAACAAGAGTGTACAGCTCTTTCTCCTTGTATGCTGTTGATTAGAACCTAGTTTTAGTTCCATTAAATGTGGAGACCCCAGAAGTTTGTCTGTGTACATATGTGGTGTGTATGTGTGTCTATGAAATGACATGCTATCCTTTTAGGCTTAAAAGACTGTTATAGAAAAATAGCAGAAGAACTAATCAATCAATAAAGTGTGAGTATGTGGTGAAGAAGAATGGGGGAGGAGAGGAGATGGAGAAACTGAAAAGAAGGAAAAATTTTGAGAGAACTATGTAAGTGAAATGCAAGGCAAGAAGCATTTAACTATTGCACTACCAGAGTTCCTTAAAACTATCTCCATAGGGACATAGAGCAATTAACACAAAAACAATTAAAGAATAAATAGAGCCTAAAGTGTCTTTTATAACTTTGACTATACAGGAGTTCAGAGAAGAGCAACGGAGGATAGAAAACAATAGCCAAGAATGCTTTACCCGGGTGGCCAGGCTTGAGAGCCTTTGAAAGATGGGAAGATTTAATCAAGCAAAGAAAGGATGGCATTGTGTATATAGATTTATAGAACCCAGGTGACTAATTCATTTGGGGTGGTTTTTCATAAGCCTCACAGAAAACTGGCTTCATGAAATTCTAGACACTATTGAAATTATTTTTAAGTTTCATATCTGTGTGATTTATCTAATCAGTTCATAAGCACCCTGAATCCTAGGCTGTTTCTTCTATTTCTTCTATATTTCTGCATGTGTCTAAGACAGTGCTCTAGGCTGTTTCCAATAGATGCTTGTTAGTTAACCATACAATCATCTTGTGAGATAATAATTATAATATCATTTATTCATGAAAATACTGTGTCCTAGGCAGATATAACTGTACATGTACATATCCATGGCTGGGAACAAAAGTACAAATGGAAGCCCACACACCATATACTAAATATTTTGAACTTCTAAATCAAGTTAACAAACTGTTCCTAAAGTACATTTTACCTTTCAGCTTTAAGAAATATTCTTTCAAAATGACTTGGAAAACCTGGTTCAAACTTAAGAATGTTGGAATGAAGTAGAGTGAATTCACTGACTCTTTAGAATTCCTAGCTGGGTAATATGTGTATATGGTTAAGAGCTTGGCTTCTAACTGAAAGTTTAAAGTTTTGAGTCCACCCAGAAGTGTAGTGCCTAAGGCACTTGACTGCTAACCATAAAGCTGGTGGTTCAAGCCCACCAGCCACTCCTTGGAAGAAAGTGTGGTCAATATACTTTCATAGTGATACAGCCTCGAAAACCCAAGGAGGGGTCACTATGAGCCGGGACCGACTTGACAGCACATAACAACAACAGAGACTTCTTAGAAGAAAAAGATCCTTGTCATCTACTTCCAAAAAATCAGCCATTGAAAATCTTACAGAACACAGTTCTGGTCTGACATTTATGTGGTTGCCATGAGTTGGAATTGACTCAAAGGCAACTGGTACTAGTATAGGAAGAATCTCCTGGAAAGCATGGGCCAAGATCCATCTTCTTCTTTCCTATGCCCAGCTCCATCTGTAGCAGCTCAGGGCCTTACACTCAGAGTTACAGATGCTGCAATGCACAGACTCTCCCCCATACCATATAAGCACACTCTTCAAGTTTAGGGGTACATACAGGAAGGGGAGGGATTAGTGTTAACCTTAAACTATAGTTTTGAAGACTGGCAACACTTTAAAATCTTTCAGTCTCTTTTAAAGGGGAAAAATTCACAAGTCACCAGTGTTATTATTTTTATTATTGTGGTGCAGTGAATTACTTAATGTGGCTCTTCTAGTCATGGTTTTTGTGACTGTGTGGGACTATGCAAATATGAGGTGCTTGTCACCTACCAAGGGGTTTAGATAGCTTGTTAATAATGTAAAGTACATGGTACCCTTGTGTAGATTGAACCATGCGAGTAAGGTGTATGGAACACTAACGTGGTGATTGGTCAGTTTTGCTATCTCACTAGGCTTAAATGGGCCATCCCAGAGGTGGAAAGGGGGTTCTCACTACCACCAAGAAAGAAGAGCTAGGAGTGGAATGCATCCTTTGGACCCAAGATCTCTGCACTTGTCCGGAGACAGAGAGAGAGCTTTGGTGAGATGGTGAAATACAGTGGGAAACAGCAGCAGAGAAATAGCATCAGCAGACTCTGGTAGCAGACCATCAGAGAGGGTAGAACCAAGAGACCAGCATGAGACAGTGATAGGCTTCTCCACCCATGCAGTGAGAAAGCTGAGTGCCTTTGAGCAGGAGTCTTGTTCTCAGAGTGGGTTGCTTGTCTGGGCACCTACCAGCAGAGCTAAAAGAGCTTTGTAACACTTGCCCGAGCAGGGTGAAGAAAAAGGGGCCATAGGCCTAAGAAGCTGAGGCCAGAGAGAAGCATGACTGTGGCATGGCTGAGAAGAAGCTGTCCTAATTGAAGAATTGAATGTACCCTGAGTGGTTTCTGATCCTGAATTGTAACCTGTTACTTTCCTAATAAACGGCATAGTCATGAGTGTTGTCTGTGAGTTCTGTGTGCCCATTGCAATGAGTTATCCAACCCAACAGAGAAGTAGAGATTGCTATTGGGAGGGATGGTTGGTGTCAGAATTGGTAAAAAGGTTGGAGGATAGAGGCATGTCTGATCTCTATCTCAGAGAAATCAGCCTAGAGCTGTTGATGCTGATGGTGATTCTCTCTCCCCCTCGTAAAGTTAGAAGAGGTCAGACAGTACCTCTCCAACACTATTTTTGCAATGATAAAGATTATTTAATACATTTAGACATAAAATAGGTATATTTTTTTCTCAACTTATAACAACATAGATTTAGAAGACAAGTAAAAGAAAACTAAAAACACTAATTTTTTCATTTATTTATTAATTTGATATGTATTTAGTAGGCACTTACTATGAGCCATACACTGCAGACATGTTGTTGTTATGTGCCATCGAATTGACCCCGACTCATGGTGACCCCCTCCTTGGATTTCCAAGGCAGTATCCCTACAGAAGTAGATGGCCCAACCTTCCTTCCAAGGAGTAGCTAATGGGTTTGAACCGCCAGTCTTCTGGTTAGCAGTCAAGTGCCTTAGGCACTAAGCTATCAGAGCTCCACTGCAGACATAGCCACAAATAAAGGAGACATGGTCTCTTCCCCCATTTTAGTGGATAAAATTAGTATTAACATTTATTTACTGTCGCATGTGATGTTTTTCTGAGACTTAATCTCTACTGATAATATGGATATAATTTTGACAGCTTTTGACGTTGGCATGACCGTATAATACCACATGTCCTAAGATTACTCAATTTTCTAACCACTTGTCAGTGTTTAAATCAGTGCAAAATGTCCTGTAATCTCATTTAACTTTCACTTGGCACAGAGAGAGTATACCTATTTAGGTTCATTTCTCATGAACTATGCAATGAAATAGTTGAAACTTGATGCTATTCTGTTATAATCACAAGAACAAATGTAGACACTGAAATCATGTGTTAGTACTTGGTTATAAGGTGTTATTAAGATGATTATGAATAATTTACTTTATTAAATAGACTATCATATAAATAAAATACAAAATCAAGAAATATAGAGAATTCTATGAACCAAAAGGACTCACCCACAAAACCTGGTCTGAGAAATAACAAATGATGCTTTCTATTTTCTGTTCCCTAACAAACTATGGCTTTCTTCAAGGAGCTCTGGTGGCACAGTGCCTAATGCATTTGATTGCAAACCAGAAAGTTGGTGGTTCAAACCCAGAAGCTACTTTGTGAAAGGAAGATGGAACAAGCTACTTCTGTAAAGATTTACCCCCTTGAAAACCCAGTGGGAATCGCTCTGAGTGGGAACCGCTATGAATTTGGTTTTGGTGTTTATGGCTTTCTTCAGGAAGGGAACCAGTGTTTAAAGGCTCCCTTTAGATGCTTTCCATGCATCTAGCACAAGGTAGATGTGCAGATACATTTTTTGAATGGATGTAAAGAAGAATGAATTAATAAACTCTGGGTGCAAAATAGATTTTAATTTTCTGCTATTGAAATACACCCATCTGAACCTTCAGGCAAAATAGAGATAATTTTCTTCTGTACTTTTAAATACATGGGTGATTTATGCAAACTCATATTCTTTTTTTCTAGTTAGTGGTCAAGTGCCTTAGGCACTATGCCACCAGAGCTCCTATATTATTTTTTATTTAAGATTAGTTATTTTAATATCCAAATTACATAATTTGAGAAAGAATTCTATCCCTTGTAATGGAACCCCTTTTATTCATCAATATTTTCTTCTCATTTTTATGCACATGTATATATTGAGTTGAAACTGTGATGTGTGTATCTGTATTTCTTCCTTTACTATTACTTGGGGTACATTTTTTATGTTGATTAATGGTACATAATCCCAATATCTATCATGTTAATATTTTTCTTATTATAAAATTAAGACACATTTAGTATAGATAATAGTAAAATTACAGATAAGCAAAGTAATAAAATATCACTATAATCCTAATAAGAAGAGATAACTGCTATTGCTTTATTTTGTGATATATACCCTTTCAGTCTTTTCAATACATCTGTATGTGTGTGCATGTGTGTGTGTTCAAAAATAAATGCCAAATGTGAATATTCTTTTAGACAGTGTATTTAAAACTGTTAATGAAGTGTCTGAGGATAAAAAGTACAGGTAGCATGTCAAAAGGAAATCTAAGGTATATACTGTCATCACATAATTAAAATAACTATTGTGCAGAGCTTAGAAGCATATTTTCTGATAACGTAGCTAAAGAATAGTAAGAGAAAGTCTGAGGATGAGAAGTCTCTAACTAACCAGAGCTCTCACAACTGGGTACTAAGGGAGAAGTATGATTTTGTTGCTAGGCAACCAATATCCAGAAGACCTCCAGACAGTACACCGGCTGCTCTGCCCCCCAGCATGACACATGCTGTGTATGGAGATGGCTGAGACTCCCTATGCACATTGGCCTCCAAAGTCTAGTCTATGTCCTGCCCATAGAGCATGCCCCAGATCAGCTCAATGTGTTACCCAGCTGGAAAAGACAGACAGCCCTAAGGCTTTTTGAGAAGCCTCTGTTATAGTGAAACTGTACTAGAGATGATATGTTAAGTCCTGGCTGTCATTGACTTTTCCTATCAATGACTTCAGTGGGGTGAGTATAGGGGAACTCCAAACTCAGAGCTGGAAAGCCAAAAGGTTATATCTTTCCAGGCTTATACAGAGATTTGGGGAGAAATATTAGGGGGATGTGAATAAGGTCATAATGAGCTCTATTTCCTCTCTTCTATGGTGAAAACCCAGAATACCACAAAATTGGTGGTATGACTTTCTTACTTAAACTATTAAAAGTAGAAAACTTCATTTCCTATTGTATGACTAATCAGTGTCCCCAAAATGCAGTGTTCTGAAGGACCTACCACTCCACAGTACAATTAATCATTTGCTGGACACTCAAGACCTAACTTGAACCTTTTGTAGTTTTGAAGGAAAATACCATTTAGTGAATATTTATATATCTACAATCTCCTAACCACATTTCCAGTATCCACAAGTTTCATAAAAAAATGTTTCCTTTCTACTTTCTATTTTGAGAATAATCAAAATTAGAGGAAAAACTGAAAAAATAGTTCAATAAACTGTATATCCTTCAACTAAATTCCTTAATTATTAACATTTTGCCACATTTATCTAGAAGATAAAAAGGATTTTATAAGTTTTCAGCAAACTAATTTGTCCAAAAAAGCTTGACCTGAAATGACATGTCTTTATTCATTCTAGGTGGTGTGACTATCCATATATTTTATGGCAGAACCATCACTTATTTGATTATAGGATACCATAGCAGGCCTATTGAGATGTTAAGTAATATATGATATATTGCATCTTTTATCTTTTTTTTTATTTTTTTAAGTCTACTGAATATTTCACCTCAAGAATTATAGATAAGGAACTGTAGACCTGTACTAAGTACTAGATATTGTGCTGGGAAATTTATCTCCCCCCCTCCCCTGCCCTGTCTTCATTTAATCTGTATGATAATTCCATAGAGGAAACATTATCTCACTTTATAAATTCAGTTCAGAGACATTAAATAACTCCCCAATGTCATATAGCTAGTAAGTGGCTGATCTAAGATTTAAACCCAGGTATGTCAGCCTCTTAGCTCTTCCCTCTAAACTATGTTGTTTCATTTCACTATCTTTATACCAGTAAAGAAAGTGAGGGCATGGAGTATTCCAAGGAAACAATGGTAGATGTTAGGCCAGAATAGAATCTACTGTCTGAGGGACCCACATTGGTCTGCTGCAGTCTGCATCTGTCTTATGTCTTGGCAAGATGGATTCTTATATAGGTGTCTAGACATATCCCTGAGTCAGGGCTAGATGCATCAAAACTAAGGAGATAGATATATAGGTTATCCCTCAAGCACTCCAGCTACCCTCAGTTTAATGTAAGTTGAAAAGGAGATTTTAATGTGTCTAGTGGTTTTCTCCAGAAAAATTTTGAATCTGAATTGAGATTTCTGAGACCTTAAATTAAGCAGAGAAAATACAAGACATATGTACCACCAACCTTCCCTTTCCCATGCAGGCATTAAAAATCAATTGTGTCATTCATTCACAATAACTCAGATGCACCTTAGAAGATTTTCAGCCTAGTGATCAAGGTAAATTAGACCAATGGTTTGGAACTGGAGTTGTAGATTCTACATATTTGCCACTCCTAGGAAGGTTGGGCAATCCTACTTCCGTAGTGATACTGCCTCGGAAACCCAAGGAGGGGTCACTATGAGTCAGGGCCGACTCGACGGCACATAACAACAATATCAAGCCAATGGAGTAATCAGGAGGAATTTCATTTACTGTGGTAAAGGTATTTTGAAAGTTATTTAAGCTTATTGGAATTTGGATTTGGACAGGTCTTTGGATCTAGTCACTGGGAAATAACTGCCTTTTGTTTAGGAGTTTCTTTTAAACTAATATAATTTCTACCCTCCCATTTAATATAGCAGGGGTAGTAGGATATAAATGAAAGCAAAACTTAGCCAAAGAGAATCAGCCAAGACTACTTGACATCCCTAGAAGACTAAAAGAGGAGGATGAAGCTTCTGGTACTGCTTGAGGATCACTACTTCATCTTTCTTGAAGATGGGAAAAGAGGTGGAGGATAGGTGCTAAACTGAAAAAAAAAAAAAAAGGCTTTTTACCCTAGATTGATAAAGAAGTGAAAATTGCAAAATATATGAACAACTGCATGGGCTGTCATAGGAAGTAAAAAAGAGAAGAGAAAAATATGAACAAATCAGAGAAACAAATAATTGTTGCTTTTTTTTTTTTAATGTTATTTCTGGAAAATTTCAATATTCAGTAAAAGTCTTTAAGATCATGGATAGCTGTGAGGCCATTTGAATTGGTTAAATTCATCTGGGTAATTGTGGATACTAGTTTAGCAGATGTAGTGGCCATGGTGGGGAGCTCTGGTAGCATAGTGCCTAAGGCACTTGACTGCTAACCAGAAGGCTGGCAGTTCAAACCCACCACCCACTCCTCAGAAGGAAGGTTGGGCAATCTACTTCTGTAGTGATACCACCTTGGAAGCCCAAGGAGGGGTCGCTATGAGTCAGGTCTGACTTGATAGCACATAATAACAATAACAGTGGCCATGCTTAAGGAAATTGAGAAAAACAAATAAATCCCCTATGTAGCCCAGAAAATAGTCTGCTATAGTGAGAAAGCATAGGATATGAAGGAAATAGATGTACATTTGAATTCCTGTTCTACCATTCTCTGGAAATATGACCATGGATAAGCAATTTAACATGTCTGAGCCTCAGTTTTCTCACATGTAGGGATCAAAGGGTGGTTACCACCACCTCCCCTCCCCCCCAAAAAAATATTGCTGTGGAGTTGATTATGACTCATAGCAACCTGGTAAATGTGATTACCTTGCTGTAATGGAGGAATGCCCATTTCAATGTCCATTCTCTTTATCCTGGTTAAGTGAAGTGAATATCTGTATGTCCCCAAACTTGTGTATTAACAAGATGTCACCAATGGAACTAATGGACATATTCCACATCTGAAGGTTGGAAAATTAATTGAGACTTCCCAGTTGTAATGAACTTCTTTTAGAATTTTAATGAATTTTTTGCTATTTAAAAATTTCACTCTATGTGTGAATATAACCAGATGGTCAGTGATAAAGGCCAAATCCCAAGACTTCCCAATATCTATATATGCCAGAATTTTCACTTTCATTATCAGCTATCTAGTAAATTTGAATTAAGAGTTTCACTTCTTTAAAAGATGCTGTTTTGCTCTCATTTTTAATTATAACCCTACATCCGGATGTTTCCAGTATACCTCTTTGAAGAGCAATTTTTATGATTAACCAGATAGAATTTTTTTTTCTTTAAGATTTGAGTATGAACAGATGGTGCTTTTCAATGTCTTTTTATAAGTTCTCTGTATGTCTTTCATAGCAAAACCTAAACTATGAACTTAACATTTTATAACTGGAAAAACTTATGGAAAAGGAAAAGTGACTATTTAGTTTATGGGCTACATCAGCTCTTCTTCCTTAGTAGAGATTTATTCTCTTCAATTTAGTAACATTCCTAGGATCATTTGACAATATTGGAAACTAAGTGAGAATTTGAGCTTATGTATCACTTAGAATTCTGAGATCACATAAAGATGAATCACTTTTTAAAATTCTTAATTTCATATAGCCTGTACTTTAAAAAAATATTCCAAAATTATGCTTTAGCATATTTAATCTTTTGTATTGGTGATTCACCATGTTTGACAAGGCTATATGTGAAGACTCAAAAAAAAAAAAAAGATCACTGCCATCGAGTTGATTCTGACTCATAGTGACCCTCATTGGGTTTCTGAAGCTATACATCTTCAAGGAAGTAGATTTCCCACTCTTCCTTCCACAGAGCAGATGGTAGGTTTGAATCGTTAACCTTCTAGTTAACAGCCAAGTGCCTTATCCACTATGCCACTAGAGTGCCTTACGTGAAGACTAAGGGACCCAAACATATCTTATCATACATCCTTTATGATCCTTCCCTGACTGCTATGTTTTCTACCTCTTTTATAAATTATTACTTCCCAAACAGGTGAATCATTCAATTCAAGTTATAACGAGTACTTTACAAATGAAGTATCTTGGTATCTTCCATCTTCTGCTGTTTTCAGATATATTCTAATATTATAGAAATAATATGCAAAGATAAATGCTTTCATGTGTTATGGCCATGGTCCATTTAAATAATCTCTGACAATGGTACGACCAAGAGATGTTTGAGGGTAAGTGTGATCATTGTCCTCTGTGCTTCCACCCATTTTTCTTTTCTTCCCCCCTCACATCCACTATCTGTAATAGATTGGTAGAAAATAGATGGTAGAAAAGAAAAGGATATGCTTTTGTTCCTCCTTCGATTTTCATAGTCAACAAGTCCATATTTTTCCTGTATTATACAATGTAAACTCCCAGAAAGCCTGAGGAATTTGAATGTAATGTTAAGAAGTATCATGGATCAAGGGAAGAGGCAGTTTGACAGAGACTGATGACTACAAATTTTTGCACACTGGAAACTAACCTCAGCTTGTATTTTATCATCACCTATTCTTCAAATGTGAGAGCTGGGTAATGAATAAGAAGACCACAAAAGAATTGATGAATTTGAATTGTGGTGTTGGCTAAGAATATTGAACACACCATGAACTGCTTGAAGAATGAACAAATCTGTCTTAGAGGAAATACAACCAGAACTGTACTTAGCAGTGAGACTTTGTCTCATCTTTGTCTCATATTTTTATCATGTTGTCAGAAGGGACCAGTCCCTGGGGATGGATATCATGCTCGGTAAAGTGGAGGGTCAGCGAAAAAGGGGAAGACTTTCAACAAGATGGATTGACACAGTGGCTGCCATGATGGGCTCGAGCATGGCAATGATGGTGAGCATGGCGCAGGACTGGGCAGTGGTTCGTTCTGTTGTGCATAGGGCCACTATGAGTTGGAAGGAGCTCTAGTGGTATAATGGTGAAAGCATTTGACTGCTAACCAAAAGGTTGATGGTTCGAACCAACCAGCTACTCTGGGAGAAAGATGAAGCAGTCTGCATCCATAAAGATTCACAGTCTTGGAAATTCTATGGGTCAGTTTTGCTCTGTCCTATAGGGTTGCTGTAAGTTGGAATTGACACAATGGCAGGGGTTGGAATTGGCTCTACAGCACCTAATAATAACATTTTTCAAAGTTTCTCTTTACCTTCCTAGGTTAAACTGATGCCTCCCTTCTTTGGAATTCCTCTAAGGAAGTCTTACATTTCTATCTCCCTCACCAGATTACAAACTCAATAGGAACAAAATCTCTGTTTTACAAGTCTTGAAATATCCTAAACCACACTCAGTACCTAGTGAATAGAAGGCAAAAAATGGACTGTTGTAATGTTAATTTAGTTGAATTTTCCAGGTAGAATATCTGTCTTTGTCTCTGTTGAATATTATTGAGTCATTTTTCAAGTGCTAAACTTTTCTCCCTGGTAATGACTTGAAAATCCATTTGCTCCTTCTGGCCAGTAGAACATTAAATCCCTCCTTTGAACACTGTATCATAAAGTAGTTGATGGTGTTGTAGTGCTTGTTTTCATTGCTAATAGCAAGAGCTGGAAGAGATACCAGTATGTTCCAGACACTATGCTACACATTCATTCTTTGAGGTGGGTAGCTTTGTTTTGTTTTTAATTTCTTATTGTGAGTTGGGTGCAAATTTACAAAGCAGATTCCTTTTACTCTCAAGAGTTACTGCATGTTTGGATTCACGACCCCAATTACAATCCTAACAATAAAAAACTTTCTTCCTGTCTCCTCCTTGTGACTACCCCTTCACTGTGTCTTTCTTATCTATGCATTCCTGTCTGTCCAGCTTTCCCTCGATGCAAATACTGCCCTTCTGATCTTTCTCACAGTTGATTGATTTAAGTAGTACATTTCCCCAGAGTAGGTGGGCGTATCTTCCTGGGGTAGGTGTTCTGTAGCCCTTTTTACTATTTGACTGAGAGCTAATTCTCAGAAGTGAGTCCAGTTCCAGACCCAGAGGATAACCTGGGGACGTACTCTTGGGCATTACACCAGTCTCTGTCCAACCAGTAATTCTGATCGTTTTTGTGTTTTTGAATTTTGGTCCACATTTTTACTTCCATTCTATTCAGGATCTCCAATTTTGATCCCTTTCCAAATGATTGGCATTGGTAGCTGGGCACCATCTAGTTCTTCTGGTCTCAGGTTCCTGTGGTCTCACAGATCCTTGGACTAATTATTTCCATATGCTTTGATTTTCTTCATTGTTCTTTGCTCCAGATGAGGGGACACCAATAGTTACATCTTAGATAGCTTCTCAAAAGGTTGTAAGAGCCCAGTTGCTACTCGACAGGGTAGTTGTGTGTGTGTGATTTGGGTGAAAATTTACAGAGAAAATTCACTTTCCATACAGCAGTTCACATACACTCTGTCTCATGACATTGGCTACAATTTAGCACAATGCAACAGCTCTCCTCCTACTTCCTCCCAATAGTTACCTCTCCCTGTGTCCATCCCTCCATGCACTCCTGCCCCCTGAGCTGTCTCCCTATGCATACACAGCTCTTATTTCTCCCATAATTGTTCTCTCCAAGGAGTGTATCTACCCCAGGTAAATGTTCAACTCATATGTCTGTCTTTTGTTTGGCTGGAAGCCACAAGTGTGGGTTCAATTCCAGATCTGAAGGGCAGCTAGGGGCCATAGTCTCAACGGTTCCACCAAGCTCTATCAGATCAGCAAATCTGGTTCCTTGACAGGATAGTTTTTAATCTCCATTTTACAGATAGGGAAACTGAGCCTTTAAGGAACTAAATAAATTTTCCCAAAAATCACAAGAACAGTATGGCTAGTGAAGAATTAAAGTCAATCTTTCTAATTCTGATTTCCAAGCTATTAAACATGATATTGCCTTGACTATTTCTGCCTTTGCATGTGCTATAAAAATCATTAGATAATTAAGAAAATCTAGTCCATGAAATTATTCTCTGAATATTTATGAAAATTTTCAAAATCACTTCACATTAAATTCTTGCCCTCTAATGTGTGAACAACTTTGGCCAGACTTCCGGTCTTTGTGAAGTTGATGTATATGCTTTATGTTTTACCATTAGGTTTGCTAATGAAAATAAAGATAATGGTGTTTGAATCCTAAGGAATAGACCAAAACAAACAAACAAACAAACAAACAAACAAAAAAGACAACAAAAAAGATGAACTAGTAAGTGATTATAACAATGTCGCAGGATACAAGATTAATATACGAGAGTCAATTACTTCCTATATATCAGCAATGAACAGTTAGAATTTGAAATGAAAAACATAACATCATTTACATTATTACCAAAAGAATTTAAATACTTAAGTATAAATCTAACAAAACATGTAGATCTTATGTGAGAAAAATACATAACTCTGATGAAAGAAATGCAAGATCTAACTAAATAAATGGAGAAATATTTCACATTCATGAGAAGAGATTCAATATTGTTAAGATATCACTTCTCAAATTGATCTAAAGATTCAATGTAAGTCCAGCAAAAATCTAAACAATTGTGGATAAACTGATTTTAAAGCTTATGTGGAAGGGGAGAAGACCCAGAATAGCCAATACAATACTGAAAAAGAACAAAGAGGACTGAAAATCAATTTTAAGACTTACCAAAAAGCTTCAATAATCATGACAGTGTGGTATTGATGAAAGGCTGGACAGTAGTTCAATGGAACAGAATAAAATAAAGCCACACATATATAGTCAAATGATCTTTGACAAAACAGCAAAGGCAATCCAATAGAGAAAGCATAGTTTTTTCAACAAATGATGCTGGAACAACTGGACATATATATACAGAAAGAAATATGAATCTAAATACAGAATTTATACCTTCCAAAAAATTAACTCAAAGTGGATCATAGACTTAAATGTAAAATTAGTAAACTTTTGGAAGAAAATCTTGTTGACCTTGGGTTTAGCAACAAGTTTTTATACATAACATTAAAAGCATAATTCATGGAAGGAAAAATTAAGTGGGAATGCATTAAAATGAATAGTTCTGCTCTGCAAAAGACATAGTTAAGAGAATGAAAACAAAAGATATATATTGGGAGAAAGACATATATTTGACCAAGAACTTGTATCCAAAATATACAAATAACTCTTAAAACTACAGACAACTCAATTTCAAAATGGGCAAAAAATCTGAACAGACACTAATGAGTTGGTGAAGCACAGGGCATTTTTAGCACTGAAGCTACTCTATAAGATAATCTTCTGGTGGATACATGGCATTATGCATTTGCTAAAATTTACAGAATTATTCAACACAAAGAATGATCTTTAATCTAAAGTATAGACTTTACTTTCAGACAATCCATCAATTTTAAGTCCTAATACCCTAACTATAAAATGATTCAACTTAACCTGACAATGGTTAACTGTGGTATGACATCAGGCAATAAGGCTACTTGAAATTAAAACATTTTTTCCCCTCCAAAAGTTGTACACAACAACTGTAATCTTCCTCTGAAGAGTAAGAAAGTTACTATCTTGATTTGCATTTTGACATGGGGGGGGTAAAAATAGAAATGCATGTATCACGTGTGAATAGATTAGAATACCTTCTTGACAAAGTTATCAATATGATACTGGTAAATGAACTAGTTTAAACCATGTTCTTTAGATTTATAGGTGCTAGAGTAATGGATAATATTTTGGCAGAACAAATGTCATGGCATCCACATTTCTGTGCAATTTACAGTTTCTGCCAAAAGGACACAAAATGCTATAGATCATGAGATTACTGACCCTACACAGTGAATGCAGAGCCAGATCCAGATTATTCAGGTTAGAGGCACCACGTTTTGATGTCACTCAGTTGCTGCTTACGTATACAGAGTTTCCAGATGAAATCTGCTGATTAGAGCTCAGTCATTTACACTAGTAGTATTTTGAGTAAGACTACGATTTAATAAGATAGGAAGTAAGAAATGGTCTTCCCATCACTGATCATTTGGGTCAAAGATCCAGACTGCCAAACATTTTGCTCTAGCCACACAGATTAAGGAAAATCATCAGTAATTAGTAAGAGGAAATAGAAGCCGATATGGGCATAGCACGTGTTTATTAAAAAATTCTGTATGTAATTCTTATTTAAGAGTGTAGATTTAGTAATCCTCAACAATACATTTTGTGATTTTAAGAAAGAATTGATTTAAAGAATCCTTGTGAATTCTATTAATGGAATATACCTGAACTAATTTCACTCAGGTGAGTATTACAATCAAGATTCTGATGCCTGAAGAGGACAAATCCAGATATACAGAATGTATCCCTCTCTGTCACATTATTTTAAAATTACTATAAAAATAGTTTAGAGGTACTGAAAATACTTGTAAAAATAAGGCTGTGAAGTCCAATCTCAAACCACTTGGGGTAATTGGAAAAGACCAGTGAGCAGGGATTTCTCTTGTCCCCAGGGCTCTGGGTCCTCAAGGATGTGTTTTCCACTGGCCTCTGATTCACCTCCCTACATTTTTTGTGTGTGCCAGTATCTTCTCTTCACCTTCCTAATGTTTCTAGTGTCAATTCTGATCTCCTGCATACCTACTGAAGTACAGAAGACTTCATTGATGCTTGTATACTTAAGGAAGTAAAAAGAAAAGAAACTACTGATCCCAGAAGAAGGGAACAAACCCATCCTCTCAAGACATTTTTCCCTTTCTATCTTTCTTTTAGTTTCAGTATCAAGTCCCTTCCCCACAAGAAGGTTTTGCTAAGGTCTTGGAGTTTGCAAGTGTTGTGACCCTACTTTGTTTTTGTTTCATGAAGTTGGATGCTAACACAGCCTTTCTTGGTTTCCTTTGGGGATCTTTCTCTTTAAGGATGTACATTATACAGTTTAAGGAGTGAGGATTAGAGCAATAATCTTTTATGACTATTTGGTCATGTTTTTAATGGTTTTATTTAATTTCAAGGATTCAAATCATCCCCTTAGGTTCAATGAAAAAATCTCTAAAGCTACAAGTGAAGTGTCCTATAATGGTAACTCAAAGCTGAAAAAAAAATTGCTATAAATTTAAAATATATATTTGAAAAAAATCATTTAAGAGGGGGGAAAAAAAGAAAAGATACACTATATGCCTTGCCCTAGAACTTTTAAGTGACCCAAGGAGCTCTGGTAGCATAGTGCCTAAAGCATTTGATTGCTAACCAGAAGGCTGGTGGTTCAAACCCACCAGCCACTCCTTGGAAGGAAGGTTGGGCAATCTACTTCCTTAGTGATACTCCCTCAGAAACTCAAAGAGGGGTTGCTATGAGTTGGGGCCAACTTGAAGGCACACAACAACAACAGTTGGAGAAATGAAGAAAACACATTGAAGAGTTGGACTCCACGGCACTGTGTTTACTTTTGAGGCTATTCTTGTCTGTCCAGGTCTGTCCAAAAAGCCATCAGAGATATAAGCCTTCAGTCCTTGGGATTTCTTTGTGCTACGTCCAGTTGTTACTTTATTACTTCTTATCATTTTCCTTCCTCATTTCTCCAATAGGCATCATTATTACTATATGACTATGTGCCTAGTACAGTAGTTTGCACTTGGAGGCAGTGTCGTCACCCCTAGTCATCTTTTAGAAATTTTGGTCATATTTTTTGTTTATTGTAGTGACTGAGGACAGCTATTGGCATTTAATGGGAGGAGGCCAGGGTTGCTAAGCATCCTGTAACATGTGTCACGCATAATTGTATGCCACAATGTCAGTAGTATCCCCATAAGGAAATACTGGACCCCTTCAATTGGCAACTCAGTTTTGGGTTGACTAAATTGACTCTTAGGAGTTCTGGTGGTGTAGTACCTAAGGCGTTTGACTGCTAACCAAAAGGCTAGTGGTTCAAACCCACCAGCCACTCCTCAGAAGGAAGATTGGGCAATCTACTTCTGTAGTGATACCACCTTGGAAACCCAAGGAGGGGTCACTATGAGTCGGATCTAACTTGATGGCAGTGAGTTTGGTTGCTTGTTTTTTTTTTAAGCTGACCCTTCCTTTTGTATATCCATAAATCCAGGTTACTTATCCTGAATTTTTACAAATGGTGGGTCCAAGACAGTGATCAAGCTGTGATCTTGCTCATTTGGCCTCATACCTAGAGAGAAGGAGTAATTGCCAAAGAGAAATTCAGGAAACGTGCTTGTCTACTGTAGCCCATTCCCTTCTGTTGGAAAGCTCACACAGACAGCACGGTTTTAAGCAGGTTTACAGATACCTTTTGCCCTGATGCCTTTAGCTACAAAAGATGCCTTGTGCTAGGTAATGGAAAATGAATGTTAGTAGCATTCCTTTCATTGCTATCATACTGCCTCAAAATTGAAGGAACTGCAAAACATCAGTGCTGGCTGATGTTGTGGGGGCTAGTGTTGGCTAAGGTGCTTAGAATGCAAAGTTTTATATAAAGCGGTGTAGAGGGAAAAGATTTCTGACTGATAAATGAGATAGCTATTTATTTATTTATTTATCCCTATAAAGGATTACGAAATTTATAAGAGATGAGGGGGCTTGTTATTAAAATATTCAAATGATGCTTCCAGGATGGCAGGAAAGAGGTATAGAAAGTAAATACCCACAACCATGGGGGGTGGGAGAGGCAATGAAGAGAGAAGAAAATGACAGAAGTAGCAATAAAATCATACATCTATCAGTTAAAGATTTGAGCTTTATCTTTATAACCTCATCTACTTTGGGAAACTTCAGTTATTACTCGTTTCATGTTAGGTTTAAAAAGAAAGGGAAACAAAAAAAGCATATTAAATTTTCTTTGATTTCTCAAGTAAAAATATAGTTTTTGTATGAATTTTCATCTACTTTTACAAAAACCTCCAGGCCACTATTTTTAGGAATGCATTAAAAGGCCAGATGTAAACAAATGTTTGATGTAAAACTGCTGCACAATCTAGAATCATATCCTATTATCTAGATTTTAGTGAACTGTTATCTACAAACAAAGCCTCCGGAACAAAGACATGGCAAACATCTGAAATTGTGTCTAAAATTAACTCCAGAAACGATTTGACATAATAAAATTCAGGAAAGAAAAATTGAACTCTTTCCTTTTAACCTCCTCTGTTGGATTTTTTAGAAAATGAAGTGCTAAAAGTCTCTGAAATGAATAACAAGTCATTTTATTTGAGTTGTTAAATGTACATCTTGGAATGTTTTCAAAACTAAGCCTCGAAACCTATTGTCAGGAGGAAATAATAGGAGGCTTTGCAGATGTGAAGGTAAAGGTCATATCTGGCACATTCATCTCCAGGTCTATCAGGAGGCACTTACTGATTTTTGTTATCCCCAGCTTTACTTATACCCTAACATTACTAAGATAGTTTGAAGATATGATGAAAAATTATATACTTTAATTTGGTTGCAATATGCCGCAGTGTTTTACAAATATGTTCTCATATTCCTCATATTGCTGTTTATCCTTAGATCTGGCCCACCAAAATATAAGACTCCCTAAGTCTTTTATTTTTGTAAATTTACTATCATAGTAGGTACTCAACAAATGCTTGCTGAATAAATGAATAAATTAGTGAATTGTTTCCTTAATTAATCATTCCACACTATAATCAAGAGGCAGTAAGTTACTGAAAGATCTTGGTCCATAGTGAATTTTGTGTGTATTCTCTCAAAAGCCAACCAATACCAACAATGTGTCAAGCATTCTGAATTTTCTTGAAGACCAGACATGTTGTTGTTGTTGTTGTTATGTGCCGTCGAGTCGGCCCCGACTCATAGCGACCCCTCCTTGGGTTTCCGAGGCAGTATCACTACGGAAGTAGGATTGCCCAACCTTCCTTCCGAGGAGTGGCTGGTGGGTTTGAACCGCCAGCCTTCTGGTTAGCAGTCAAGTGCTTTAGCCACTATGCTACCAGAGAAGACCAGACACAGAATTTTTAAATTTTAAGAATTCAGCTCTTAGTTCCTAGATGTCCATGTTGGAAAAAATAATCAAAGCACAAAGAAAGTAAAACATAGGATTTATTTTGAGTAGTTATTCTATATGCACATAAGGAGACCATTCTCTAAAAATCTAATAGCTCAATATGATCTAGTTACAACGAAGCTTACTAAGAGAAGATGAGAAAGAAACTAGAAAATTAACTAATGCTGATCTTAACATAAGGAGGTCTGGTGGTGTAATGCCTAAGGCATTAGACTGCTAACCAGAAGGTTGGTGTTTCAAACCCACCAGCCATTCCGTAGAAGGAAGACTGGGCAATCTACTTCTGTAAAGATTTACCACCTCAGAAACCCAAACAGGGTAACTATGAGTCAGAATCTACTCTATGACAATGAGTTTAGGTTTTTTGGCGGGGATCTTAACATGATTGATCAAACCCTTTCCCTTTTACTGAGATCAACTGACAGTAGAGTACTAGGTGGTCCCTGACTTAGCCCATCTCTTCATTTACTCTTTAGGTGTGGTGTGGAAGTTTTGAATAAAAGGTATATCATCTCTCAGGAAGCAAGGGGAATTACATAAATGTACATCTTGTGAATTAGATAAACTCTGAACTAGTTTATGGTTTATGGTAACTTTGTCACAATAGGGTTCACAAAGATTTAATCATTAGATTAAACTGAGCCTCAGTTTATTATTATTAACACTCCTTAAAGCCCCACTCCAACATCAAAACAAACAAACAAAAAAGTTAATAATGTTGCAAAATAGTTTAGCAAATCAAAACAAAACAAACCAAACCAAAAAACACCAAGATAATAGTTTCACAGTTTTGGGGTCAGGTTTTTACTGTTAAATTTTGGGCTCATGGGAAAGAGAAAATCCTTAATATCAAATGAAGATGTCTATTTTTAATTTTATTTCACATCCATGACTTAAGCTCCTTAGATGTCCATCTTTGGAATAAAGAAATGGCATAGGTGAAGTACTTGTTCCATGGGAAATAGGATTTATATCATATTCATATATTCATATATTTATATAATTATTCATCATTTATAAAATAAGCATCTGCAAAGCAATATACACTTATTTGTTAATTATTTTATATCTCTGCAAACTAGAAAGGTGGAAAATATACTTTTTAGGACAAAGCAATCATGTCTCAGACTATTCCAAACTTAAATTCATGTGTCATTTAGTTTGCTGGGCAGATAGCTGACTGGTACAGGGAGGGGTTCTGAAATAAGTCACCTCAGTGGCTGGACACTTTAATGTCTACATATTTAAATAGGGATTCTCAGTTGGAAGTGACTGATGTTTTCTGAGTGTGTAAGATTCCACTGAAGGTCTGCTCTCTCTTGCAGGCAGGGGTGAGGCAATTCTGCCTTCTGTTGACTTGTTCTTGATTATTTCCTTAATCAGATTTGGAGTTGTCCTTGTGCAGCTTCATGGTAATTTCTTTCCTTGGTATTTGCTGTCTCTTGAGTTGCTTCCTTTCCATTTATCCTCATTCACTATGACTACTGTATTATCAATTTTGTCCCAAGTGGTTCATAGTATGATTCTTTTGCTTATTTATTTATTTTTGAAATCACTTCATAGTACTCTTCATTTTTATTTTCAGCTTGTTTGTTAAAAGCATTTGAAGTTGGTTATTTAACTAGACTGTCACTGAGTTGGGATTTTTCTAGAAACATCTGTTAGTATAAATTTATGCTAGGCTAGGTTTTTGCCTATTTGAGTAAATAATTCACTGTTACAAGAAGGAAGTTGGAATGAGAAGGAGCTTAATATCTTTTATATTTTGATAAAAGAGTATTTTGAACCTTATGGATTTAATACTCTGTAAAACATAGATCCTTAATGAGGTGGATTGACCCAGCAGCTGCATCAATGAGCTCAAACATAGAAACAATTGTGAGGTTGGCACAGGGGTAGGCAGTGTTTTGTTCTATTGTGCAGGATCCCTGAGTCAGAATCCTCTTGACAGCACCTAACAAACAGCAGCAACAACAAATGGATAGTGGTGGTACCTTGTTTTTGGTAGACAAATATTCTGAAACATGTCATGCAATTAGAGGGATAATCAATAAATAATGATTATTGACAATTGACAATTGAGTCTCCTGGCCTAATAACCTGATACTTTTGCTTCACACAGATAGATTTTGCTTTCCTTAATGACAAAATTACATTTTACTTTCCTTATCAGATTGGAAATGGACTTCTCTCCTCATTCTGCCTCTTGACATCTTTATCATTAGAATAAACACACATATGCATGTATGCACACAGATACAATTAGGCCTCCTTCCAAGAGCCCCCATTAATCACTCTGTCCTGAAGGCATAAGCTTAATTTCTCTTCTAACCTATTGTTTTGTGATATATAATTGTCTCGAGCTATCAAAAAATTATGAATTTCTGGAAATCAAGCATTACTTTATGATTCTTAATAGTCCACAGTGTCAAATGCCTCATAGACTATTGGCATTCAGTAAATATTTAGTAATTTTTTGGAGTCTAATTGAAGCAAACTCACAGAGATCCCCTTTGGGTTTCTGAGGTGGTAAATCTTTATAGAAGTAGATTTCCCAGACATTCCTTCCAAATAATTTGAAATTCTTGACAAGTTTATTCTTTTCGCCATCCACCATGAAGCTGTTTATTGGTCCAGTTGTGAGAATTTTCTTTTTTTTATATTGAGGTGCAATCCATACTGCAGACAGTAGTCTTCAGTCTTCATCGGTAAATATTTCAAGTCATCCTTGCTTTTAGTAAGCAAAGTTTTGTTATCTGCATAACTCAGGTGGTTAATGAGTCATCCTCCAATACTGATGCCACATTCTTCTTCATATAATCCAACTTCTCAGATTATTTGCTCAGCATACAGATTGAATAAGTATGGTGAAAAGATACACTCCCTTCTTGATTTTGAACCATGCAGTATCCCCTTGTTCTGTTCAAATGACAGCCACCTGATCTATGTACAGGTTCCTCGTGAGTACAATCAAGTGTTCTGGAATTCCCATTCTTCTCATTGTTATCCAAAATTTGTTATGATCCACACAATCAAATGCTTTTGTATAGTCAATAAAACATAAGTAAACATCTTTCTGGTATTCTTTGTTAAATGGATCTTGTTCAGCTAAGATCCATCTGACATCAGCAATGATATCCCTCATTCCACATCCTCCTCTGAACCCAGCTCACATTTCTGGAAGCTCCCTGTCAGTATACTGCTGCAATCATTTTTTAATTATCTTCAGTAAGATTTTACTTGCATTTGATATTAATAATATTTTTCAATAATTTCCACATTCCATGGGATCACCTTTTCTTTGGAATGGGTACAAATATGGATCTCTTGCAGTCAGTTGGCTAGGTAGCTGTCTTCCAAATCTCGTGGTATAACCCAGTGAGTACCTCCAGTGTGGCATCCATTTATTGAAACATCTCAGTGGGTATTAAGTCTTGTTGGAGCCTTGTTCTTCACCAGTACCTTCAGTGCAGCTTTGACTTCTTCATTCAATACCATTGGTTCTTGATCATATGATATGGATGAGCATCAACCAGGTCTTTTTGGTACAGTGACTCTGTGTATTCCTTCCATCTTCTTTTGATGCTTCCTGCATCATTCAATATTTTGCCCATAGACTCTTTCAGTATTGCAACTCGAGGCTTAAATTTTTTCCTCAGTTCTTTCAGCTTGAGAAATGCTAAGTGTGTTCTTCCCTTTTGGTTTTCTAACTCCAAGTCTTTGCACATTCATTACAGTAAGTGGCTTTATCTGCTTGAGCTGCTCTTTGAAATCTTCTCTTTAGCTCTTTTATCTTATCATTTCTTCCATTTGCTTTAGCTACTCTTCATTCAAGGGCAAGTTTCGGAGTCACTTTTGACATCCATTTTGGTCTTGTCTTCCTTTCTTGTTTTTTTTAATGACTTCTCGCTCTCTCCGTGGATGATGTTCTTGATGTCATCCCACAATTCCTCTGGTTTCTGGTCACTGGTATTCAGTGGATCAACTCCATTCTTTAAATGGTCTCTAAATTCAGGAGGGATATTATCAAGGTCATATTTTGACTCTCATGGACTTGTTTTAATTGTCTTCAACTTCAACTTGAAAATGCATATGAGCAGTTGATGATCTATTCCACAATCAGTTCTTGGCCTTGTTTTGACCGAAGATATTGAACTTCTCCATCACCTCTTGCCACAGATGTAGTCAGTCTGATTCCTGTATATTCCATCTGGTGAAGCCATGTTTATAGTCATTGCTTTTGTTGAAAAAAGGTATTTGCAATGAATAAATCATTAGTCTTGCAAAATTCTATCATGCGATCTCCATCGTTATTTCTATCTCCAAGGCCATATTTTTCAACTACTGGTAACTCTTCTTTGTTTCCAACTTTTGCATTCTAGTCACCAGTGATAATCAACACATCTTCATTGCGTGTTTGGTCAATTTCAGACTGCAGAAATTGGTAGAAATCTTCAATTTCCTCATCTTTGGTTTTGGTAGTTGGTGTGTAAATTTGAATAATAGTAGTATTAACTGGTCTTCCTGTAACAAAAAAAAAAAAAAAAAGCACTGGTTTTCCTTCTGGGCATATGGATATTATCCTACCCCTGACAGCATTGTACTTCAGGACAGATCTTGAAACACTTTTTGTGATGATGAATGGCAAACCATTCCTCTAACACTCTAACAGAAAATACCACAAATGGGATGCCAGAACAAATAGGAGTTTATACTCTTACAGTTCGGGAGGCTAGAAGTCCAAATTCCAAGTGCCAGGCTATAGGGGCTGCGTGAAACTCCTTGACCTTGAGCTTCAGCTCTGCCTCTTGCTCCTGGCCCACTGAAGCTAGACGCATCTCTTCACTCAGGCGGCTACTGGCTGCTGAGGCTAACAAGCCCAAGGTCGACAAATAAAATGGCACAGTCCTGATGTTACCAAACCATATGGCAGGCCATTAATTTAAGTCCATTGAAAGTCCCAAGGTCACAGAGCATGGCAGGCTGCTGAACAATGACCTGGCTACATGCAAGGTTCAAGCGTAGTGCCTAAGGTACTTGACTGCTAACCAGAAGGCTGGTGGTTGAAACCCACCAGGCACTCCTCGGAAGGAAGATGAGACAATCTACTTCCATAGTGATACTGCCTTGGAAACCTAAGGAGGGGTCGCTATGAGTTGGGTCTGACTCAACGGCACACAACAACAACAACAACAAGCTAGAGACCATTCCTAAAGCTGTTTCTTATATACAGGAAGCAGACCACATACCCAAAGCAGCTACTCAGCCACTCCAGTAGATTCCACCATGAAGTTAATTACCAGTCTCACCATAGGGAATATCTACATTCAGCTGCCCAGGCACTCAACTAGGCTCAGACAAATAGACACACAGACTTAACTATCACACCGGCATAGTATATCATTTGGTTGTCTGACTCAAAATGGCCAAAACCAATCCATTTCAGGTCATTAATGCCTAGGATACTGGTCTTTATGTGTTCCATTTCATTTTGGTCAACTTCCAGTTTTCCTAGAGTCATACTTTATACATTCCATGTTCCAATTATTAATGGATCTTGACATCTGTTTCTACTCATTTCAAATCATGCCACGTCAGCCAATGGAAGTCCTGAAAGCTTTTCTCTATCCATATTATTAAGGTCGTCTTTACTCTGAGGATTCAGCTCTTCCAAATTTTGAGTGCCTTCCAACCTGATGGGCTCATCTTTAGACACTATATTGGACAATGTCTCAGAGCTATTCATGAAAGTTTCCATTAATATATCAGACAGTGTTTCACTGCTATTCATAAGGCTTTCACTGGTCAGTTCTTTGAGAAGTGGATAGCCTCTTCCTTCTTCTGAGTCTGTGTTAGCCTGGAAGCTCTGCTGAAACCTGCCCACCCTGGGTAACCCTGATGGCATTTTGCAACATGGTTGCATAGCCTCCAGCCTCACAGCAACACGTAAGCCACCACGTTAGTTGTTTCTAACCCCCCTGCACCTTCCTACCTCAGGCTCCTACCTTACTTAATATAGAGCCACACTCAAGTGAAAAGCAGCCCCCAGCCCCAGGTCTGCCTATCTTGGGCTCTGGCCTTAAAATAAAGCCACCCCCAAATGAAAAGCAGCCTCCAAGCTCCGGTCCCCCCTACACAACTAGTCTCCTAAATTCAGACATCTAGCTTCCAGAACTATGAAAAAATATATTTCTGTTCTTGAATACCACTTACATGTGATATTTTTGCTATGGCAACACTAAACAAGAAAGATAGTACATAATCTTGAATGATAGATCACAAAATTCTAGGCAGTCACCCCTGGTAGCCTTATCTCATACTCTTCCCCTCCTTCCTTACACTGAAATCATGCTGTTCTTCTTTCATCTCCTTGGATATATCAAGCTCCTTCCCACATTGGACTTTATGTACTTTTTTTGTCTGCAATCTTCTCCCTCCTTTTCTCCTGAGTATCTACTTTTATTCAATTGTCAGATGAATTTATACTTCTTCAAAGGAAAACACCTTTGACTAGCCACAAACTTGTCAGTATTTCCTATTAGAGTCTTTGGTGCTCTTCTTTGTCTTTGCTGTCAAGAGTTTGTCTGGTGAGGTCAGGGACCAGACCTTTCTTAAACATTGCTCTATCTCCAGTCTCCAGCATAATATCTGGCATGTATAACAAGCAGTACAAAAATATGTGTTGATTGGTGTTTGTATGACATATACAATCACTGTACTTTTTATGAGTCTCTGCAAACAAATATGATCTCTTATGTGGTCTGTTTCTTTCTTAAATACCTTATAACATAAAAGTATTCACACCTACAGTTCTTCGATTTCATTGCTAGTCTCATGTGTGTGTTGCCACAATGATTTATGATACTGTTTACTTTTCTCCAGTGCTTTTTGCTTCCCTGTTTTTACTTCTGCTTTGATACTTTCTTTGAGTTTTATATATAAGTTCATTGAGGTAAGGGTAGTATCTTTGGAATTTGACTATTTTAGTAATGCTATCCAGCCCCATGTCTCATGGACTATAATAAAATTGACCATCTCTCAGTTTTCACTTGACCTGATATTTTCATTTGGACAGGTAATAGTTGGCTTATCCATACATTGTTAAAATTAAAGTGATTTTTTTCAGGGAAGATGGTTAAGGAACCCAACACCTGGGTGTTGTTCATTGGACCTCAACATTAACTTTTCTTTTTTCAGAACAACATTTTATTGAGTTTTTGGTGAAAGTTTACACAGCAATTTAGGTTCTCATTTAATAATTTCCACACAAATTGTTCAGTGACATTAGTTACATTTATCACAATATGTCAGCATTCTCTTTTATTGTTTATCCCATTTCCAGTATTCTACTTTTCCTGCCCCCTCATTTTCTCCTGAATAATTGTTGACCTTTTAGTCTCATACAGATGGTTTATAAGTATAGCACCGGTCTTCCAGGTATTCCTTTATTTTGTGTTCTACTCTGCTGTTTTTGCTAAAAAATCATCTCAAGGGATAGGCTTCGTTCTAGGTTTAAAGAGTGTGTTAGGGTGACAGTCTCAGAGAGTCCTCTGTTCTCTACTATTCCAATCTGTCTTTTTTTTTTTTTTTTTTTAAGAATTTGAGCTCTGCTCCACATTTTTCTCCCATTGTATCTGGGACCATTAACTGTGACACCAGTCATAATAGTCAGTGTTTGTAGCCGGGCACCATCTATTTCTTTTAGTCTCAGGGAAGATGAGGTTGTGGGTTGTTTCTTCTCTGAGCTTTTGGTTATTTTCTTACTGTTTTGCTCTTGGCTAGTAAAAACCTATAGCTTATCTTAGATGGCTGCTCCCAAGCTTTTAAGACTCCAGACAATATTCATTTCACTAGAATGCAGATCATGATTTTTATGAACTGTGTTATGCCACTTGACTGAGTTAGCCCATTAGGCTATGGTCCTAAATTTGAACATAGAAAACCAAGTTTGGAAGGTGTTTGGTTATGTCCAGTGAATATCCATATTTGTGTCTTCAAGTTATATGTGTGTCTGCACCCAAACATTTCTATTTCCATGTACTTCTATCTCTTCTTCCCTGTGATGCACGTGTACCTACCTATATACAATATGCCTAAATATGTAAATATTTCCAGCCTTATGTGCTCAAACATTTGTTTTTACCTTTTTGTGCAGTACTCACTACATCCACATTCTGTTTCACTTTTACTATCACCAAAAATAACAAGTCTCTATGATCCTTTAAGGTTGGGCAATCCTACTTCCGTAGTGATACTGCCTCGGAAACCCAAGGAGGGGTCGTATGAGTTGGGGCGGACTCGACGGCATATAACAACAACAACAACATGATCTAAAGCATAGTGCCTAAGGCACTTGACTGCTAACCAGAAGGCTGGCAGTTCAAACTCACTAGCCACTCCTCAGAAGGAAGGTTGGACAATCTACTTCCGTAGTGATATTGCCTCGGAAGCCCAAGGAGGGGTCACTATGACTTGGATCTGACTCCATGGCAGTGTGTTATGTTGTTGTTTTCATGATCTACAGCATACTTTCACCTTCCTCCCTTCTCTTCCTGGTAACTACCAATGACCATTAGTCTTTTTTTATATTTATTCTTATCTTCTTATAAAAGAGAAATCATATAATGTTTGTCCTTATTAAAAAATAATAATAATAACCCTTTTCCATTGAGTCAATTCCAACTTATAGTGACTATCATAGGGTTTCCAAGGCTGTAAATCTTTACAGAAGTAGATTGCCTCATCTTCCTCCCATAGAGCATTTGGTGTGTTTGAAGTACTGACTTTCTGGTTAGCAGTCAAATGCTTTACCCACTGTACCACCAGACCTCCTGTATACTTGACGCATTTCATTTATCATTATGCCTTCCAGGTCTATCCTGTTATAATATATTTTATGGATTCATCATTGTTGTATATGGTTGTTTAATATTCAATTGTATGTATGTACCACAATTTGCATATCCATTTGTCTTCTGATGGACATTTCAGTTGTTTCCATTTATTTGCTATTGTGAATAATGCAGCAATGAACATTGTATGCATATATCTGTTTGTGTCATTATTTTTAGATCTCTGGATATAAACCTAGGATTGGGATTGCTGGATCATAGGGTAGTTCTATTTCTAGTTTTTTGAGAAAGCACCATACTGCTTTCAATAGTGATTGTACCATTTTGTAGTCCCACCAACAATGGATAAGGGTTCCAGTTTCCCCATATCCTTGCTAACATTTATTGTTATCTTTTTTTTTCTTTATATCAATGCCATATTAGCTAAGGTAAAATGGTAATTTCATTATAGGTTTTATTTGCATCTCTCTCATGGCTACGGATCATGAACATGTTTTCATATGTTTGTTGGCTGTGGAGATGTCTTCTTTGGTGAAGCTTCTGTTCATATCCTGTGCCCATTTTATGATTGGGTTGTTTGTCTTTTTGTTCTTGAGTTGTTCCAGTTTCCTGTAGATTTTAGAGATTAGATCCTTATCAGATAAGTCATTTCTGAAGATTTTTTTTCCCAGTCTGTATGAGATTTTTTTTTTCCCAGTCTCTATGTTTGTTATTTACCCTTTTAATAAAGTCTTTGAATGAGCATAAGTTTTTAATTTTTAAGAAGTTTCATTTATCATTTTTGTATTCTTCTACTTACGCATTTTTTGTTATGTTTTTGTCCTAATTTTAACCAAAGATTAAGTCCCATAGATTTTTTCTCTCTGAGTTCTTCCAGGAATTTTATGGGTTTAGGTTTAACATTTAGGTTTTGGATCCATTTTCAGTTACTTTTTTTTTATTGTTCAGTTACACCATTTTCAGTATGGTGTGAGGTATGGGTCCTGATTCATTTTTCTGTTGGTGGATGTCCACTTTTGCCAACACTCTTTGTTAAATAAAATGTTTCTGCCTCACTGAATGGACTTTGAACCCTTCTCGAAAATCAATTGTCCATACATGTCTGGGTTTAATTCTGAGTTCTCAATTCTATTCCACTTGTCTGTGTGTCTACATTGAACCAATACAAGGCTATTTTGATTGCAGCATCTGTCTAGTATGTTTTGATATTGAGGAATGTGAGGCTTCCTCATTTGCTCTTTTTCTTCAATGTTGTTCTGACTATTTGGGGTTTCTTTCCTTTCCATATTAAGTTGATCATTAGTTTTTCCATTTTAGTAAGGGATGTTGTTGGGATTTGTATTGGGATTGCATTGTATTGGTAGATCACTTTAGGTAGAATTGACATTTTCACTATCTCAAGTCTTCCAATCCATGAGCACAGCATGTCTTTGCATTTTTGTAGGTGTCTTTCTGTCTCTTGTACTAGTGGTTTCTAATTTTCACTGTATAGCTCTTTTATGCCCCTGATAAGGTAATTCCTAGGTACTTTATCAATTTAAGGGCTATTGTAAATGGTATTTCAGAGAAGTCTTTGCTAGTGAAGAGAAACCCAACTGATTTTTTTGTGTTAGTCTTGTACCCTGCAACATTGCTAAATTCTTCTAGCAGTTTTCTTGTGTAATCTTCAGGGTCTTCTATATATAGAATCATGTTATCTACAAATAGAGATAGTATTACTTCTTCTGTTCTGATTTGGATACTCTTCCTTTCCTTATAGCTGAGTAGAATTTCTAATACAATATTGAATAAAAGTGGTGATAATAGTATAGTCATCCTTATTGCATTCCCATTCTCAAAGGAAGGCTCTTCTAGGCTTTCTACTTTGAGTATAATATTGGCTGTTGGTTTTGCATATGTACCCTAATTATGCTGAAAAATTTCCCTTTGATTCTTATTTTGCTGAAAGTTTTTATGGGGAAAGGGTGTTTAATTTTATTGAATGCTTTTGTACATCAATTGATATGATCATATGTTCTTTTCCATGTTTTATTTATGTGGTGGATTACATTGATTGATTTTCTAATGTCAAACCACCTTTGTAATCCTGGTATGAATCCCATTTGATCATAGTTTATTTGTTTATTTATCTTGCTGAAATCTATTGGCTAATTTTTTTTTTCGGCCTAAGCTGGGGTTTTATTAGCATTTTATTCTCTCCTCTCTTTTTCTGTGCTCCCAAGATTCAGTCATCATTATTATTAAAAGAGTCAAAAAGTCATGTGAATGAGGAATATTAAAATTCTTGTTATAGTTTAGTCTTCTCAGAAAATCTGGGGAAAGAATAAATCGTGAGCAAATTTTTCTTATATTGTGAGATAAACTCCCTAGATGAAATATTTCCTTAATTGTCACATGGAATTTTATAATGACAAATGTTCTAGGAGTCATCAGGTTCTGGTCCACTGATTCCCAATGTTTCAATGTTCCCCATCTTTTTAAAATGAAAATAGAATTATTGTTTTCCTTAATAGAAAAGTAAAAATATGCATATCGATTAAAACAATTATAGAAATGGACAGTATAATGAAAAATTACCTAGTTTTCACCACACAGATATATAGCTGTTATTACTATTTTAAAATATATAATACAGAATTATTCCTATGGCTTGTGTATATGTATGTATATAAGCATGTATGAGTGTGTATGTGTGTGTATATATATGATCATTCTATATATTTTTTAATATCATGGACATTTTTCCATATTTGTATGATATTTTATGGTTAACAACCATTCCATTGTATGGTTTTGACATAATTTATTTAATTGCTGATTTATAAACATTTAACTGTTTCCAAGTTTTCAGTATTATTAGCAACACTGCATCAGCATTCCTATAAATAAATTGTTGTATATTTATACAACTGACTTAAGATCTATTCTTAAGTGTGGAATTGCTGGATCAGAGGCTCTATAATTAAAATATTAATAGATTGCCAAAATGCCCTCAAAGTTGAACCAATTTACCCACTTCCAAGTCCAAGAAATAATTCTTTCCATCTTCATGTTCTGCTAGGTGATTTGTAAAACTTTTTGACAATTCTATGGGTGAAAATAATATATTGTTTTTAATTTGGCTAGAATTTTATTGAATATTTTTGCATCTGTGTTCTTAAGGGATATTAGTCTGTAACTTTACTTTTCTGTGTGATGTCTTTGCCTGGTTTAGGTGTCAGGGTTATACTGGCTTCATAGAAAGAGTTCTATAGTGTTTTTGCTTTTTTATGTTTTTGAAGAAATTGAGTAGGAATGGTGTCAACTCTTCTCTGAATGTTTGGTAAAATTTTCCAATGCAGCCTTTGGGTGCTGGGCTTTTTCTTTTTTAAAATTTATTTTTTGTTGTGTTTTGGGAAAAAATCACAGACCAATTTCATTTTCCATACAACAATTCATACACATTTTGTTTCATGGCATTGATTCCAATTCCCATAATGTAACACCTCTTTTCCCGCTTCCTTGTGATTACCTTTTCCCTGTGTCCTTCTTTCCTATGCATTCCTATGCTCTGAGCCATCTCCCTGTGCAAATACTATCCCTCTGATCTCCCTTGGTTGATTGTTCTAAGGAGTGCATCTACCTAGTGGAAATATTAACCTGATACACCCATCTGTTGTCTGGCTGGAAGCCACAGGAGTGAGTTCAATTCTGGGCCCAAAGGATGACTGGGGACCACAATCTCAGGGATTTTGCCAATGAGTAAACCTGATCTTTTTTTTTATGATTTTGAGTTTTGTTCCACATTTTTATCCAAGTCTATCCAAGATCTCCTGTACTGATCCCTTTCTGAGTGGTTGACAGTGGTAGCCGGGCAGCATCTAGTTTTTCTGGTCTTAGGGTCATGTAGGCTGAGGTTTGTATGCTCTACCAGTCAGTCCCTTGGACTAATTGTTTCCATGTATCTTTGATTTCCTTCATTCTTCTATGCTTCAGATGCAGAGAGACCAATTATTGCATCTTAGATCGTCATTTGCATGCTTTTAAGATCCCAATCACTAGTCACCAAAGAAGGATATAGAACAATGTTTTTTGTAGTGTTATACCAGTTGAGCTTGATGTCCCTCACAACCATGGTCCCAAGCCCACAGGCCCAACAACTCACTCCCTCAGGGTGGTTGACTTGTAGTGACCCCTCTTTGGATTTCTGAGGCAGTATCACTACAGAAGTGGATTGCACAATCTTCCTTCCGAGGAGTGGGTGGTGAGTTTGAACCACCAGCCATCTGGTTAGCAGTCAAATGCCTTAGGCACTATGCCACCAGAGCTCCCAACAAGTATATATGTAGAAATATATCTGCCAGACTTACATATGATCATGGGGATATTCCTGTTTGCCTAGACATACTTGATCATTCATCCTGTCTACCTATTTATCCACCTGTAGATTAATGTTTGTTATTACTGATTTTACAGTACTGTGTATGTAAAAGTGTTTGTGTTTATTGTCTATACCTCTTGTGGAGGCCTGGTAGCATAGTGCCTAAGGCACTTGACTGATAATCAGAAGGCTGGTGGTTCAAACCCACCAGCCGCTCCTCGGAAGGAAGGTTGGGCAATCTACTTCCGTAGTGATACTGCCTCAGAAACCCAAGGAGGGGTCGCTATGAGTTGGGTCTGACTCGACAGCACACAACAACAACAACAACAACAACAACCAGAAAATTGGTGGTTCAAACCCACCAGCCACTGCTTGGAAGGAAGATTGCGCAATCTACTTCAATGAAGATTTATCACCTCAGAAACCCAATGAGGGTTGCTATGAGTTGGAATTGACTCAGTGACAGTGGATTTGGTTATTATGGTCAGAGAAGATGTTTCATATGATTTCAATCTTTTAAAATTTGTTGAGACTTGTTTTGTGTCCTAGCATATAGTCTGTTCTGGAAAATAATCCATGGTTGCTGGAGAATAATGTATATTGTTCTGGGGCTGGGTAGAGTGTTCTATGTGTCCATTAGGTAATATTTGCTTATGGTTGTTTAATTTCTCAATGTCCTTAGTGATCTTCTTTTTAAATGTTCTATTATTAAAAGTGCTGTGTTGAGGCCCCCTACTATCATTGCTGAGTTATCTATTTCTCCCTTCATATTATTAAGTAGTTGTTTCATGTACTGTGGAGCACTGCTGTTAAGTGCATATATATTTATAATTGTTATGTCTTCTGGCTGGATTGACTTTTATTGTTATGTAATGTCCTTTTTATTTTCAGAATATGTGTCCTTATCCAAGAGTTGTTTCTTGTAGACAGCAAAAGGATGGCTATACATACATATATATATATTTGCATGGGCATTTAGACCAATTACATTTAAGGTTATTACTGAAAATTAAGTGTCTACCTCACTTACTTTACTATTTGTTCTTTGAGTGATTACATTTTTTTAAATCATTCTGATTTTCCTATGTTTGTATTTGGCTGCTTGCTTGTGATGAGCATTTCTGCTTTCTTCCTTCTTTTGTTCTGAACGTCTTTATCAGTGACTTGTTAGTGGTTACCATCTCTGTTACATTATGCAACTTACAATTGTAACAACATTTAGCATGTGAACAACAGTTAACATACAACCTTAACATAATAAATCTATTCCAGATATACTCATCCTTCCTGCATTTCTGTTGGTGTGTCTCCATTACCATCAATATACAACCTATATTCTGTGAGTTTAATTTGTACTTATTTCTTACAAACTTAATGCTGTATTGTTTCCAGGATTTAGTTATTGAATTTATTCCCTGAAAATACCATATACTTGGTCTTTGTGATTGCCAATGTTGTTATTTGTTTTTAGAGATCTCTCTTTCTCTCTTATTTATTTTCCATGTCTAGATACGAGAATTTTTTCAATACTCTTGCCTTTCCATTTGGAATACTCCCTTGAATAATATTTGCAAAGCTGGTCTTTAGTGGAAAATTCTGAGAGCCTCTGTTTGTTTGAGAATGTCTTGATTTCTCTCTCATTTTTGAATGACGATTTGGTGGGTAAAGAATTCATGGCTGGCAATTGTTTTCACTCAGTATTTTATGTGTGTTGCTCCATTGTCTTCTGACCTCTAGAGTTTCCTGGGCACAGATCCACACTGATTCCTATGAAAGACCTCTGGTCTGTTATATTGCATTTTCCTTTTGCTGCTTTCAGAATTCTTCTTTGTCTTTGTTTTTCAAGAATTTTATTAGGATATGGCAAGGAATTAATCTTTTTCTGTATCTTCTTTTTGGGGTTCATGTAACTTCCTATATTTCCAGGCTTGGTTCTCTGTTCAAACCAGAGAAATTCTCTCTGACCTTCTCTTGAAAAATTGTTTCTGTGCTTTTTTGTTGTCACGGTACTCTGGTATTCCAGTAAGTCTATTGTTAGGTTTTTATTCAATCTCATATTTCATTTGGGTTTGTTCACTTTTCTTTGTTCTTTTCTCTTGAAACTTGATAAGTTCAGTTATTTTGTCTTCTAATTCATTTATTCTATCTTCTATTTGACTCTACTATTGAGTGTTTTCCTTGCTTTTTCTAATTAAGTTGCTTTATTCTTCAGTTCCATTAGTTCTCTGTTTTTTTTATGTCTTTTATTCACTTGTTGAGTCTATCATTGTGTTCCTCCATTTGTTTCCAGATATCCACTAGTTTATTTTCTGTGTAGATTTTGCCTTTTTAAAAAACATATTTGGTGCTATAGTTTGAAAATGATCAATTTTTTTCTTTAGTGTTGATTCCATAGGAGAATTTTCCTCTTCTTCATGTTTTGCTCTTGACTTGTCCTTCTTCTCTTCTGATTTGTGTGTTTTACTATTTTGTTGTTGTTGTTGAACTTAAGCTATTTTATTTTTATTATTATTGCACTTTAAATTTTATATTCTGGTTTTTGTGGAAAAAATTTCTGATTAGGTGACGTGTTGGTGCAGTGGCCAAGTGCTCAGCTGCCAAGCAAAAGGCCAAGGCCCACACCCATCAGCCACTTTATGGAAGAAAGACATAGCAGCCTAAGTCCACAAAGAGTCACAGCTCTGGAAACCCCACATGGCAGATCCACTCCACCCCACAGGATCGCAATGAGTGAGAATCAACCCAACAACAGTAGGCTTGATATTTTATCCAGAGAACCACTAGAGTGCAGTCTTACCCTTAGACTGCTTACAGTGCTGATTCAAGAGTTCTGGATGCTTGATCTCTGCAAGTCAATACTCATGTATGGGGTAGGGAAAGGTTTTCTGGTTGCTGAAGCTGATATAAGTGGTCAGAGTCTACTTTCCTATGGAGAAGGTGGAGGACTCTATATCTTTTCCTAATGGGCACCTCTGCACAGGCTCTCTCATAGTGTCCTGCTGTAGGCAGAGAGCCAATTATTTCCCTCTGTGTTTCCTGCTTGCCTAAAGTATTCCCCTCACTATGCTGCCCTCACAGTTCCTCCTGGTCCTACTGCCTATCCATCTCAGGCCTTAACAAGGTTCAATAGCATTCTCTTGCAGGGCTGTGGTTTCTCTTCACCTCTCTCCCAATTGTGTGACCCACAAACTCCAGCAACTGATCTGTGCCCCATCAAAAAAAAAAAAAAAATTGATGTACAGATTCCTCAGATTAGCTCTTTATCTATGTTCTCTGTTTGGGGTGTTATCCACAAATGATTTTGATGAGAGGATGAATGTTCCAGATGTTAGCAGGTAGGTTCACCCAGTTTGTGTGCCATCTCCATTCTTCTCCTCTGCTTCTTGAGTCACTTAGACTCTCCCAATATCTTAACTACCATCCAGAGTTTTGACATCTCAGTCTGTGCTTGCTTTCATTTGTTGTTCAGTGGGTTAGTTGCTGGAGAATAATTCACTTTATCATCTTGCTCCACCCTCTCATTACCTTTTGAAAATTCCAGTGAAAGGAGCAGGGATGGTATTGCTTTACCATAGATGAAAAAATTTCTGAGTAATGAGCAGGAGTGGCTAACCTTCTCTCCAGTCTCTTCAGGAAATCTTTTTTGTCCTCAACTGTAGAACTTGTACAGATGATACAGGATTGCATGGCTTCCCATGCTTATGGCTCTAATTTGATTGTCCTTTCAAGGGTTTGCTGACATAGATTTAACAGCTATATATTTTTTAAAATGTCAGTGAGACAAGATTTAAGTCTAGAAACAAAAGCTATAGCAAGGCTTTTTCTCTTGGTGTCTTATTTAAAGTCTTTTTTTCCCCACATAAATCGCCACGTATAAATCACAGCTGCTTATTATCATTCTCTTTAATTAAGTTCCTATTTTTGCTCAAATGTGAAGGATAATCATTTGTTAGCTTAAGTTAGATCTCTGATCTAATGAAAATTACCTTGTGACACTGTGAAGAGATTAAGACTGTTTTAAAATCTGAGACTACTCATTCCATTCTTACATATTAAATTCTGGTGTATTATAGATGACTAAAGAGTAATAAAGATGAGAGGGAACTAAATATAATTTAACTCAACCTTCAAGACAAAAAAATCTAATATTATCTCTTTTATGAGATTTTTGCTGACCTGCTCAGATGAACTAGGTGCTGTTTCCACTTTGCTATGATGGCATCATGTGTACAATCCTATTATAGTATTTATCACATTGATGTATCGATCTGTTTACATGGTTGTCTCCCAAAATACCTGTAAGATTCTCAAGAACATATACTTTATTCTTTTTATCTTTGTACCAACACTGCTTAAAAACAATGTTTCACTCATAGCAAGTATTTAAATCATGCTTTTTGAGGGATGGGGTTGTTTGCTGTTCTCTTTAGCATCTCTTTCTTTAGTTCATTAGCTAGTTTTCAACATTTGCTGAAGAGCACAATAATGGAACTGGTTGAAAAATTCAGGTGGCTCAATAAATATCTAATTCCACCCCTGGGAAAGCAAATCTGAGCATACGTTCCTACTAATGATGGGTCAGTAGTATTATTTCCCCAGTACTAAGCAGACACTTGCCTGCTAACCAGACGGCTGGCGGTTCAAACCCACCAGCCACTTCTCGGAAGGAAGGTTGGGCAATCCTACTTCCGTAGTGATACTGCCTCG
>NW_006921741.1:3963579-3971872 GCF_000298275.1 Orycteropus afer afer | reverse complement strand
CTATATTCCACTCCTTGGAAGGAAGCTTGGGCAATCTACTTCCGCAGTGATACTGCCTCAGAAACCCAAGTTGGTGACAGTGTGGTTTTATATATATGGTATTTCATGTCATCATTGTCAACAGTCATTGTGACTCACTTGGGGAATGATTTAGAACTGATCAATAGGAATAAATGCATTTTTTCTTATTATGAGATTTTCTCATTAAACTATTAATCTGAGGGGAAAGAACTGTAACAGGCCCATCCAGAAAGATACTAGTATTTTCTTCTTCCAGGTCACTTTTTGAAGCTTGAAGAAAATGAGCATCTTTCTGGGAAGAAAATGGGAGGAAAGACTTTCCATTTAATCTCTGACTTCTCTGACTTTTCTCATCCTGCTTCACAGGCTCCTCTTCCAATTGCTTCTAAAATACTGCTGTTCTCAGGTCTTGATATAATCTGTCCATCCTCTTTAAGTGGTGTATTTCACTCATTTTATGCTTAAAATGATGCTAATGACTCATAAATCTGTATGTTCACCTTAATGCCACAGATGTATCCATACTTTGCATGTATAAAATTGAACTGAATCTATTTTTGCCAAAATCTGCTCTATATCCTATATTTCCCAGCTTTGTGAATTGTAGTTTTATACCTTCAATTATCTAAGCAATAAAACTGGAAGCCCTCCTAGCCTTTTTCTGCTACTCATCTCTCACACCCATGTGCTGTTTATTCTCCTTGCTTAATTAAAGAAGTTGAATTTATCTCTTTCCTTCTCTCCATTCTCTCCCCTGCCGCCTTGGTTTAATCAGACAGTATGTCACATAGAAATACCACTATTATATCTTTATCCTTCTCCTTGCTTCCAAGCTCACAGGCCATCCTCTCCACTGCTGCCAGAGCTGTCTTTCTGAAACATAAATCTAATTATTAGATTCTTCTAGACTCTTCTTAGAAATTTCAATTATGTTCCACTGCCCATAGCATAAAATCCAAAACTCCTTACTTTGGCATATGAAATCCTACAAGTTTTGATTCCTTTCTATCTCTCCAGACTTTATATTTTTCTTCAATGCACACTGAACCTAAAACTGTAGACATTTTAACTTCTTGTACATCCTCAAACATCTGAGGCCATTCCACACTCCATCACCCTTGCATCTCTCCACTCCCTCAGCTTGTGGTGTCTGTTTGCCTCTCCCCATGACCACCTGATGAACATCTTCTCATCTTCCAGAATCACTTCAAGGGCTGTCTTCTCTATAAAGCCTTTCAGAAGAGCCCATCCTTCTCTGGAATCAAGTACTTCTGTATTTGTCCTGACACTTTCACCACCTTTTTTTCAAAAGTGGGAGGTCTTGTGGGTTTACTGAAAGTTCTATACATGATCAATGTTTGATTCTCTCTCTTTAATATTGTGATCTCAATCTATGCATCTCTGGTGCCATTTTTTGAAAAATATATTTTCCATAAAACTGAAGGGAATATTTAAAATATTCTGAGCTATTTAGGAAAGACCTGAAATCTCTGCTTTAAATTCATAAAAAAAGATAAATCAGTGGCTGGTTATTTAAATTCACTACTGAACACTGACTGAGTGCCTGTTCATTGCAAGCCCAGTCCTGAGAACTGTAATTCAAGAATTGAGAAGACACAGTCCCACTCCTCAGAAAATGTAGCCTGGAAGAAACAGATGGTGGATATTTGTTCTACAAATTGATTTATTACAGGATTTCTCTAAGTGACAATTTTATCAGGTGCTTTTACTACTTTCTTTTTCTTTTTTACTTATATAGCATCATCTTTCCCTACTTTTGGTGGATGTTACATGCATAAAATGTGTCACACTTGTAGATTCCATAGCAACACTATTCAAAATTGCAGATGGAAGGACTTTTTTCTATTTTGATTGTAAAGGTCTGAGCTTTCAGGGTTTGCCAGAGCCATAATTTCAAAAATGGGCTTAAATAGAATGATCTTAGTTCAACCTTGTCAACTTGCTTGTGACACCCAAAGATGCTAAAAGCCTTAGCTTTCATAACTATATGGTACTGCTTACCACATCTGAAATCCTAAAATTAGGGCAAGCTACTTACTGAGCAAGAGATGGCACTGCTGGCACCACAGGTTACTCACTAGCCACTGCCTGATGGCTATTTGCTGCCACTGAAGTCTAGGAAAGAAATAAGAATAGCATCATTGACTTGTAAGTCCAATTTTGTATGACATGAACTGTGGGCAGGTTAGAGAAAAGCTACATGCAGAGAATTAACTGGTTTCATACCAGCTGGAACAAAGAGGAACCTTTAGTTCTCAGTATAAGTTGGTTATTGAAGTGAAATCATAAATGTATGGGTTTTCTCTGCTCTGTTATTGATAACGTGTTTCAAAGATATGTAAAGGAGCTCTGGTAGCGTAGTGCCTAAGGCACTTGACTGCTAACCAGAAGTTTGGTGGTTCAAACCCACCGGCCACTCCTCAGAAGGAAGATGGAGCAATCTACTTCTGTAGTGATACTGCCTCAGAAACCCAAGGAGGGGTCACTATGAGCAAATCAACTCGATGACAGTGAGTCTTGTGGGTTTTTTTTTTTTTTTTTTTTGGTTTTAAGCATATTACAATATGTGATCAAGACAAGCACACAGCCATGGGTTCAAGAATATAGATAAAGAAAAGTATACCCTCAGAGGAATATATAGGATATACACATTTTAGTGAATATTTAAAATAATGTATTAACTGAGTAGATATTAGGACTACACAAAAAATTAGAATTATGATGTAGGTCCATAGTTAGGTTCAGGGCATCCAAATCCAGTAAAATTCTTTATACCATAATGAACATTTTGACATCAATCATATGCTTTTTCAGCTTGCTTTTTAACATACTTTTAGTTTCTCCTTGATTCCTCTGTTTATTTTAGCAACCATTTCATGGATTGTACAAGCATTATCATAGCTTTCTAGAAATTTGAGAAAGATTTAAGAAAGTTTAAGAAAGGGTTGTGTTGCAAGTAGTGGTCCCTTAACTTCTAGAATCTGTGTTAGGTGTTGTGGAGTCGGCTCCAATTCATAGCAACCCCATGTACAACAGAATGAGACACTGCCCAGCCCTGCACCATTGTCACAATCTCTGCTATACTTGAGTCCATAGTTGCAGTCACTATGTTGATCCGTCTTGTTGAGGGTCTTCCCCTTTTTCGCTGATCCTCTACTTTACCAAGCATGATTTTTACTGTATCTCTAGATCATCTTGGCAGATGCTTTTTGGAAGTCCTACAAATTCTTCAAGTCAATGATTTATGACACTGACTTGTGGTGCTTTATAGAAATAAGATTCTATTAATCTACTTGAGATTCTCATACAGGAAGTCTGGGAGGAAAGGTCTGATTAGATTTCAAAGGTTCCATGGGAAATTCTTATATGTGACCACAGTTGGAAATATGTCCTAAGTGTAAGCATGGAAGAAGTTTGTTCATTAACTTGAGGAGACTGAAACATGCGGAGAGGTAGGTCTGAAGCTGAGGGTGTTTTACTTATCATCCTCAATAGACTGTTTCCCACTCATTGACTGAACACATGATGTATCCAATGCCAGTATATATTTTCAAAATGAAGATATGATGATTAAATGGAATATTAAATGTAAAGAACCTAGAAAAGTTCTTCCATATAATAGGTTCTTAATAAATATCAGTTTGTCCCCCCTCCCCACAGTTCTGGAAAGTGGAATGGGCTTTTTTTATTAGGGAAATGTTTCCTTTGAAGGAAGAGAAGAGTGACATTAATGATCTAAGCTTAATAATTTTTTTTTATTTTGTCACATTACAGTTAGGAACGGTCAAAAGAGTTATTTTATGAAAACTGTGGGAATATATGTCTATATATGAATAGATAAAGTTATATATATATATATATATATATATGGCTATATTCCACTCCTTGGAAGGAAGATGGGGCAATCTACTTCTGTAGTGATACTGCCTCAGAAACCCAAGGAGGGGTCGCTATGAGTCGGATCTGACTCGACGGCACATAACAACAACACCACCATATAGTGGCTATATGACAGGTCTTTGTCTCATCCACTCATCGCTGTCACCAATATCTACACACTCCTTAATTTCTCCTCCAATGTTTTTCTCCTGGTTTAGGGAATTGCTAGTCATGGGGATGGAACACTTTGCCATTTATCATCCTGTGTTCTCCCAAATCTATTTAGAATTCTTTCTGTTTCTCAGGCTAAGGGGCTTATAAACTCAAAAGCCAACAATTGAATGGTTTCTTGTTTGTTTGTTTTGGAGTCCTGCCTTACTTGAAGCACTGAATGCAGAATGACCTGGTTGACTGGATGGAGCAAAGGCCAAGGAGCATAAGCAAATGCATATGTTTTAAAATACTTGTTTACTAATTTAAAATATTTTCCCATCACAGAAAATTGCTAAGAGGGCAAGGCATTTGAACAAGAGGGGATTTGATAGCCTTATCGGATATTCTATCTAGGTCATCAAGAGGTGCGATGAAACATCCCTTGTCAAATCTTCAGTGACCAGTACAGTTATTTGTCTCTATTTCACTGATAATTTTGGGCAAGGCACTGACAAATTGTTCTGTGTTTACTCCCTGATCATTGATGTATTTGCATTCCCAAGATTTATCAATGCCAGAGTCTCCTTGATGCCTATATTAGTCCCAGAGATATCTCTTGTCCTATTAAATAGTGATATCATTATTAATTAATTACATAATTATTAATTATATTAATACTAGAAATGCACTATTAGGACACATGGCAAGGTATAAGTTATATTTGTTAAGCATTTCCATAATTGAGCTATTATTGTGTTGGCTCTGGAGTAAAGTCATGGAGTCCCAGCTCGCATTCTTACCATTTATATGACTTCATGCAAGTTCATAATATTCTGAGCCTTATTTACTGTATCTATAAAGTAAGGACACTTGAATTAAACTTCCCAGAGTATTTGTAAGGGTTCAAAGAGATATAGAATGTCAAATCTCTCTATAGAGTTTGAAGTATTAAAGAAACATGAGTTAGTGTTATTTTACCATGATTATAATTTACTTTTGTAAGTAATCATTACCTTTATCCCCAGATTCTCATGACCAGAATCTTTATCACATGCTTTAAATGCTTTCTGGTCTCCTGTATATTTTTTTCACATATCTATTCTCATGTTCTCAGGGTCTTTATAATAACTTGACATACATTTTTACTAATGTAGTTGGAAGAGCACCACAACTAAAGTTGATACTATTGCAAGACCCTGTTCAAGTTAGTTATTTCCTTATCTGGAAAGCAAGAAGGTGAACTAGATGTCTTTGAGGTTCCTTTCAATTCTACTTACTTTAGGACTGAAGCCATTTTTAAGCTCCGATTGCCCATCCTAGTGCCAGATTTTATAGTCTCAATTAATTAATAATGTTTCTATTTAGGAATTATACATATAAAAAAGTGCCCCAGAAACAACACACTTGCATACTGCACCAATTCATATGCATTAAAGGCACAACCTCCAAGACTCTGGGCTTAGCATGTTTCTTTAGTTACCTGAATTTTGAGTCCTCAGCAAAATTTGACTTTGTTCATATCCTTTCCTTGTTCTAATAATGCTGTTGATATTTAGCCTTAAAAATCAAAGGCAAATCAGACAGAAAATCTGACTTTACAAGTATGGCAAATATTAAGTTCCTTAGAGCTTCCAAAATTTCCAAAAATATTCAGTTCCTTACAGCTTCAAAAACTTGGCACTCAGATTAGTCCTAAAGTGCTCAAAGAAAACAGTTCTATCAGTCACCACAATTCATACTGGACTATATTGCTAATCCCCATTCATTCTTGTTAAGCTAGTGGAGAAGTAAACGTCAGATACTTCCAGCTCATGCTGAAAAAGAAGTGCACTTATTCTCCAAAACCACAGAATATAGCACCATTGGAAGGGCATTTTGGTTCTACCTGTGTGTGTCTACCTCCAAATCATGACTCTCATTGGGCAGGAACTGGAAAGTAATAATCTTTGAATTCTAGTACCTAACTAGAAACAAGGTACCTAGCAATAAGAGGTACTCAACTAATATTTACTTACCTGGGTTGAGCTGAACCAGTTTATATATGTAAAAACATTATTCATTTATTTATCAAGTATTTATTGGTTACCTATTCTATAATGAATGTATTAGGTGCTAGAATATCAAGATCTCAACTATGGCCCCTGCCTTTAAGAACTTACAATCTAAAGAGGTAGTTTAGCACAACTTTTGAGTCAGGTGGTAAGCTGTGTCACACTAGACATACTGCTTACCTTCTCAGGATCCAGCTTCTTCCCTTCCAAAAAATGGCAAAATAACTACTTCAAAGGAACATAGACTAAATGAGACAATATAAGATAGTTTTTGTATTCAATTATTGTATTTGTCCTCCCTCCTGTTCCTTATTGTTGTTGTTATTTGCCATCGAGTTGGCCCCAACTCATAGCGACCCCTCCTTGGGTTTCCGAGGCAGTATCACTACGGAAGTAGGATTGCCCAACCTTCCTTCCGAGGAGTGGCTGGTGGGTTTGAACCGCCAGCCTTCTGGTTAGCAGTCAAGTGCTTTAGCCACTATGCTACCAGAGCTCCTATAAGCGGACTGTTCCTTATTAGTACCCTATAAATAAATAGTCAGAGCAAGAAATTGATTTTACTCTCCCAGATTAGAGCAATATGGTTCAGTGAAATTGAATGATGCTTCCAGGCTCATACGGCATATAAATTGTAAGACCAGACTCTAGCTTGCACCTACAGACTCAGACTGGTTTCCATTCTACAATATCTCCCCACCTCTTTCAACTCTAGGAACTCTGGTAGCCTAGTGCCTAAGGCATTTAACTAGAAGCCTGGCAGTTCAAACCCACCAGCCTCTCCTCAGAAGGAAGATTGGGCAATCTACTTCCATAGAGATACCGCCTGTCTCGGAAACCCAAGGAGAGGTCGCTATGTGTCTGATCCAACTGAGTTTGGTGTTGATTTTGGTTCTTTCAACTCTGATTCTCTGATTATAGGCAGTCATTTTGTTCAATGTAACCTTGTTCATACTACTTATAACTTTATAGTGAAATCTTATTCCAAGTACCTTTTTTTTTTTTTTTTTTGTGAAAGACTAAGAATCTTTTTGGCCTTGCAAAGACAAGGTCTTCTCTTGTGGGTTTGTGAACTTTTTTTATGGTTTGTCAGGGACCGACATATAGTTGGTCAGGTCATGTTTTGATAGTAAATCACCTTGGCTTTGATGGTACTACTGTTGTCAGTGTGCCCAGAGTAGAGGAATGGGAATTTCCACTGAGGGAGCAGAGAATAGATATTCATGGGTAATTGACTAAAATTTGAAATAATCTAGACTTCTATCATTCAAGAAAGGAGCTCTGGTGGCATAATGGATAACACATTTGGCTGCTTATCAGGTCAGTGGTTCAAGCCCAACAGCCACTCCGTGGGAGGAAGATAGAGCGATCTATTTCCATAAAGATTTACCACCTGGGAAAACTAGTGAGGGTCTCTATGAGTAGGAAAGCAACTCAAAGGCAGTGAGGTTTTTTTTTTTAATCATTCAATACCTATACAAAAAATTGATTGTTAGAAGGAATCTTATTTTGCTTAACCATTCCTCATTCTTTTGATCCTCTTCCACTTTGATAATCACTACTTACCATATTTCTTACTGCTGAGTAAGTGTGCAGGCAGCTGCTACAGCCTGTAGCATATTCAAAGGTTTCTCCTTGGGGGGATGGCAAAGGATACCTTGTGAAGCTGAAGATTTTAAAAATGTATTTGTTTCCTTCACCCTGGAGAATCTGAGCAATCAGTCCTGGGCTTTTCTTCTCTAAACTGTTTATGCTTATGAAGGAAATAATTTAATCATTGTGTGAAAGTGGCTTTGTTTCCTGAGTATTTTCAACTTTGATGGATAATTTACGTATATGTTAGAGGAGCTTTGCAAATTGATTTAGGGGTTTTGTTTTATGCATATGGTCCATGCTAATTGTGTTGCTAGGATACTTTTGTTAGGTAATATGAACTAACATTTTCTTACTAATTTAAAAGGAATAACTACTTACAACTTTTAAAAGCAACACTCAGTTGTATGGTCATTTGGAATTTTGAATGATTGAACTGTGCCATTTCACTCAGATATTTAGTGTCTATCTTCCCTGACTCAAGGTCTGTCACTCACAGGCTGTTCAATATAGAAAAAGCAGAAATGCATTCATGGGTTATACATGTCCAAATATGTGAAATACTGTAATTATTTAAT
>NW_006921741.1:3947502-3963479 GCF_000298275.1 Orycteropus afer afer | reverse complement strand
TATATATATATATATATATATAATTTAGTGTCACTTCTTTAATTAAGTGCATACTCTAGAGCAGTGATAGAATATAGGTTTCATTCCAGCTGCCAACTCTGACTGATTGATAATGGATCTTATAGAAATCTCTGTTGGGAAGGATTCTGAGGTTGTGCCCAGACTTAAACGAAAACCAAACTCATTGCCATCGAGTCAATTCGACTTACAGTGACCCCTCCTTCTGGTTAGTAATCAAGATGCCTTAGGCACTATGCCACCAGATGAATGACTTGCTTGTTAGCAGAAGAAAGATTGGGCAATCTACTTCTATAGTGATACCGCCTCAGAAACCCAAGGAGGGGTCGCTGTAAGTCAGATCTGACTCAACGGCAGTGAGTTTGGTTTAGTATGTGCCATAGATTCTGGAAGAGTCAGGAGTGGTCATACTCTGGCCATCATCCCTGTTTGAGCTACAAAGCCTTATATTATGGAGACTACCCTATTATGTGGGAGCTCTGGGGGAGTAGTGCCTAAGGCATTTGACTGCTAACCAGAAGGCTGGTGGTTCAAACTCACCAGCCACTCCTCGGAAGGAAGGTTGGGCAATCTACTTCCATAGTGATACTACCTCAGAAATCCAAGTAGCCATCGCAATCAGTGGAGTGGTCAAAATGAGTCCGATCTGACTCCATGGCAGTGCATTGCATTGCATTCTTTTGTTTTACCCTAATATCTATTTGTTATGGATAGAGCCCTAAGTAAAGTACCTCTGGCTTCTGTCAGGCTTTTTTCAGATTTTTAGTCAGGTTTTACTAAGTGTGGACCTAATATAGTATCATATATTAGTCTGCCCTGGAAGATTTTTTTCTCTATATAAGTAACCCTATTTTTTTCTCTATATAAGTAACTCACTCCCCAACATCTATGAATTGTCACATGTCCAGACTTTTGCTTAAGCTATCTCCTCTTCCTAAAAGCACTGTCCTTTTGTTCTTCCTTTAGTAAAATTCTGCTCATAATTCATGAGCTATCTCACTCAAGTACTGTCTCCTCCTCTGCAAAGCTTACCAGGGAGGATAAATGGCTCCCTTCTCCATCTCTCCAAAGCAATCAGTTGAATCTCTATTACAGCACCTGCTACATTGCTCTTTAATTACTTATTCATATGCCAGAATATAATCCAGAATATTAGACATATGTTTGTATATTTGATGTGGACCAAGCATTGTTCAGAAAAGCTTGTAGTTTTTTTTTCTTTCCTTAAAGCTGCTGAACTTCTAAAGTGTATTTATAGAGAGCACAGTGGGTGCAAACATGATGGCAATGGCAGGTGGGAGGGTGGAGGGAGGTAGATATTAAAGAAAAGAAAAAGACATAGTTGATGTAGAGGCCAACAGACAAGACAAAAAAGAAGTATGTGTGATTAAAAGAGAACACTTACAAAAAGGGCATGGATACAAATCCTGGCAAACAAATGTTTGTATAAGTTCCATGTGACCCCCAGAACAATATGGCATAGTTGACTCAGTTCTAGGTAGATATACACAATAAACACCAGACTTCTTTGTAGGTATCTAAGAGCACTAGTAAGTCCTTACCTGGTCAGGCAAGATATAGACAAGGTTGAGGTGAACTGGAAAGCATATACCCCCATTTTTTTTAATAATATGATCAATTCTTATTATCTGTTCTAGTTATGTTCTATAATGTCAGTAAACCAAAACCAAACCTGTTGCTATAGAGTTGATTCTGACTCAGTGATGCTATAGGACAGAGTAGAATTGTGTCATAGGGCTTCCAAGGCTGTAATGTTTATAGAAGCTGACTGCCATATCTTTTTCTTGCAGAGAGCCTGGTAGGTTTGAACCATAGACTTTCCAGTTAGCAGCCAAGCACTTAACCACTGAACCATTAGGGATTCTTATAAAGTCACTCAAACCAAACCAAACTTACTGCCATAGAGTTGATTCTGACTCATAGTGACCCTTGTTGGGTTTCCAACTTGTAAATCTTTACAAAAGCAGACTGCCTCATGTTTCTTCCCTGGAGTGGCAGGTGGGTGTGATCAAACAAACTTTTGGTTAGCAGCCAAATACCTTAACCACTACACCACCAAAGCTCCTTTATACAGTCCTCCTAATGGCTGAATTATTGAATACTGAGCTATTGCCCTGGGAGAAATAAAGAGTTAGTTTCCTGTGAGCCTCCGATCACTACATTTTCATCAACTGATCAATACATAACTTCATTTTCTGTGCATTTCTGTTAATACACATTATTTAAGATGATTTATTATATGCAGCATTTCTTTATAATAAAACACTACTTGAGAAGAATTTAACATTTTCCTAACCCTGGGGAGCATAAACCTAGAAACATAGAACTTTCAGCCTCACAACAATGTTGTTTACTATGCTTCTTTTTATCGTTATCTCATGAATCCACAAATTTAGCAGCTTTTCCATAGCTATATCATGCACTATTGATGTTATTTTAGCACTATCTGTAGTGGCCACTCCAGATCGGCAAAGTTCCTCTTCCTTTTTTCTAGATGTAGCATATTGTGGATTCACCGACAGTGAACTTACAGCCAACCTTTCAAACTCTTCTCCTTATAGCCACCAGTCTTCAGTAGAGTTGTGCAGAAGTACACTAGCCTGTCCAATATATTGCTTTCCACTATCTGGGAGAGATGGTCTGTTCTCAGGTAGTCTATCCCATGACATTTACCTGAAACTTTAAAATTTACAAAGAAATTTCATGTGCCTTATTTTATTAAATCTTTAACCCCTCTGCTTCTCTCCCCGCCCAAAAAATATTTAGAAGCAGCCCAAACCATAAGAGGATAGAATTATTTCTAATTAAATATGAAGTTAAGCAACTGGCCCAGAAGACAGCATCTTGTTGTTGTTGTTATATGCCGTCGAGTCGGCCCCGACTCATAGCAACCCCTCCTTGAGTTTCCGAGGCAGTATCACTACGGAAGTAGGATTGCCCAACCTTCCTTCCGAGGAGTGGCTGGTGGGTTTGAACCACCAGCCTTCTGGTTGGCAGTCAAGTGCCTTAGGCACTATGCTACCAGAGCTCCTAGAAGACAGCATAACTAGGCTTTAAACCTAGACCCTCTAGTGTACCGCAGCCCCATGCTCTTTTATTTAAACTTTCATAACTCTTTAACTATATTTCTTTTACCACATGCATCAGTTTTTTCCTTTTATTAACTCTATTTTGTGTTACTGTTATATAGGTCCCACTTGACTTTAGGTTCCCTAAAGTTCTTACATAAACTTTTTCTTTCATAGAAGTGCACATGGTGTTAGCATGGTGCCTTGTTCTCTACAGTTATTCACTGTTGCTGTTATTGTTAGTTGCTGTTGAGTCTGTTCAGACTGTTGGTGAGTCCCTGTGTGCAGAGTAGAATTGTTCCTAAGACTTTTAGAACCACATTGCCAGGCATGCATTCCCAGGCACCTCTGGGTGGGTTTGAACCATCAAACTTTCAACTAGTAATTTAGACTTAACCACCCAGGGACTCTAGTTTTTTAATATACATGTTAATTTAGTGAGAATAAAAATATAGGAATTAAAAAATGAGAGAAATAATAAAATTAATAATCACACAAACCAAAACCCAACTCACTGACATCGAGTAGAGTCCTACTCATAGTGACCCCTTTTGGGTGTCCAAGGCAGTAAATATTAATGGAAGTAGATTGCCCAATCTTTCTTCTGTGGAGTGCCTGGTGAGTTTGAACCACCAACTTTCTGGTTAGCAGTCAAATGCCTTAGGCACTACGCCACCAGAGCTCCTTAATAATCATAGTGGTGCAAATTTAGATGATTTTCATTTTCAAGGATAAATTAATATATGTTAGAGGGTAAGGAAGGAACCCTGGTGGCACAGTGGTTATAGGCTTGCTGCTAACTTGAAGGTCAGTGGGTTAAACCCACCAGCCACTCTGCAGGAGAAAGATACAGCAGTCTGTTTCCGTAAAGATTTATATCCTTGGAAACTTTATGGGGCAGTTTTACTCTGCTCAACAGGTCTCCATGAGTTGGAATTGACTTGAAGGGAGGGATTTTGGGGAGAGAGTGAAGAAAAAACTCCTGTAATATTAACTAGAGGAACATTTTTTGAGGAAGAGGAGAAAATACAAAGTTCTATCAAGGAAAATTATCAAACTTCCTCAAATAGGGAATTTCAGATGGAAAGGACAGTCTTAGGATAGTTCTAAATGGCAAGGTCTGACACCAGGTTAGAAGTTAAATAGAAGAATGAAACCAGAGAATTTATTAAACTGAGGTCTGTTAAAAATGGAACTGTGAACTTTTACATCCATGTAAAAGCCAAGGCTGAAGAACCAAAGGTCAGCTTTAAACTGTCATAAAAAGATTACATTGAAAAAGTACAGCCTTTTCAGAGAACAATGTGGAACAAAACTCAAAATCATAATAAAAAAAAGAGACGACGTTTGATGATCTGATAGAGCCTGGTGGAACCTCTGAGACTATAGCCCTTAGCACCTTTCAGGTCTGGAATTGAACCCACTCCTATGGCTTCCAGCCAAACAAAAGACAGGCATATGACCTGAACATTTACACTAGGTAGATACTCCTTAGAGAGATCAATCATAGAAGATTAAAAGGGCTGTGCATGCACAGGGAGACAGCTGAGGGAGCAGGAGTACATGGGAGGAAGGACACAGGGAAGAGGTAACTATGAGGAGGAAGTAGGAAGAGAGCTGTTGCATTGTGGGAAATTACAGTCAATGTCATGAGACAAAGTGTATGTGAACTGCTGTATGGAAAATGAATTTGCTCTGTAAACTTTCACTCAAATCATAAAAATTAAAAGAAAAAAAAGTACAGCCTATTCAATGGCCAGGTGGATTCTGAGCCAATGGCTAATGAGCTCCTTTCGAAAGTCTAGGGGAGGAAATAGAGTATGCGTGTGGGGAGAGTGGGTAGTGGTGGTAGTATTGTCTTTCTTCTCATGGAAGGAAAGGAGTGAGGCAGAAAGGAACTAATATTTATTAAACCTCTACTAGATGCCAATTACTATGTCATTAGTATGAATGTAAAGTGTTCAGATGAAGACTCAGAAAACTGTGGTGACATGTCCAAAACTACATAGTTGGTAGCCGAGCTGGAATATAAATTCAGCCCTACCTAATTTCTCTTAGGCCCCTGGACAAACATCCCATACTGTGTCTCATTTCCAGGCTTCTTCTGTACATGCTAATCTCTCGCCCTTTCATGCTGACTTTACCAAGCTTGTTTTATTACTCTCTCAGCTCTTAACTTAGATTCTCACTGAAAATAGTTCCCTGACCCTCAAGTATGAGAAGTATATATATATTACTAGAGGAATGCCAGTTAATAGTACTCCTCAGAATGTATTTTATTTATGTCTATCCCTGCTGTTCACTTCGTGGATAGTCCAATTCCCATTTGTTTTGGGGGAATGTTACTTTCTTCAATGTTTTCACTTTTCTTACTTGGCTTTTGTATCTCATATTAAATGTTTTGTATTAGATGTTAAAACACTATATTCTATGGGATTAGCTACTGTGTCAAGTTGCCAGTAGACTGGCAAATGAAAAGAAGGCACAATTTGGTTTGCTGTTGTTACTAGCACAAGTGTCTTTTAATGACTCTTTTATGGACATGATTACATGACTTATCAGATAAATTTCTTTATCAGTCAACCTGAAAGTATAGCATACACATGAGATTGCTTTCTGACAGGGGGAGGAGGGCAGTGTGATTAAGAGTGTGAATGAAAGTATTATTAAAATAGCTTTTTAATTTTAAACAATAGAAAACTCTAATCCATACACATAATATATGTTCTACCTACAAATGAAGGCCTGCTTCACTTGCCAGAAAATTACTTACCAAAGATAAGTCAATTAGCAACTACTTAATGAGCTTTTCCTGCTATTGTGCCAGGACCTGCTGGGGGTGGAGGTGAAGTGATGATAGAAACAAAGAAATATAGATTGTAGGCCTCACCTAAAGGAGCTTACAGTGTTTTTGTAGGGATATGATTAATACATGTGAAACAAATAAGAGAGTACAGAGGCATTTTGTTTAGCATCAGATTATGAGCCAGAAAAAAAATAAATTTAAAAGGATTCCAAAGAGCGATGATATTCATTCATTTGCTCACACAACAAATGTTTATTGATTTACAGTTGTGTTAGAACCATTGTGTTAGGCCTTGGGGATGCTAAGATTAATACAATTAGTCTCTGCCAACAAAGATGTCCCAGTCAGATGAGATTATAACTTGTGGCTGTTGTAACTGTGTGAGGGGTAAAATGTCAAGGAGCGAGCACATGGGAGGTTCTGTCTGAGAAGTCAGGTGGTGCCACATAGAGGAGGTAACTTTTTGACAGGTCTTGAAATGTAAGTAAGAATTTGTACTTTTCTCACGAAGAAAGTGAGCCCATTGAGTTTTATTTATTTATTAACCTTGTTTCTGCTTCTCTGTGATGTTTCATGACTGTTATCATCAACAATGAAATTAAATTACATGGTGCTGAGGAGGATGATGAGAGCTGAGGTGTTTTGGTCCTTGTCACATTTTATAGAAGAATCAGCATTTTTTCATATTTACCACTTGTTATTTCCACAAATTAGTTTCCTTTGATTTTTTAAATATTTCTTATATTAAAATATATTAGTTATAATGTATTTTGATGTTATTCAATATCAACTATACTTTTATATATTTATTTCCTCTTACTGACTTGTTTTTTTTCAGAAGAAGGAATTATATTTTATACTTGTTTCAGTAGAGGAAGTAGAAAGGAACAAACATTTAATGCCTATATGTTACAAGAACTGTACTAGGTGCTTTACCTCTGTACCTTATTTAATCCTGTTAATACTCTTTGAAGTATGTAATATTAACCCATTTTACTGCTGTATAAACTGAGGTACATAAAGATTAAGTATTAGCCCAAGTATGTACAGCTAAACAATAAAAGACTAAGATTTAATTCAGAACTAGAATGTTTGTTTCCTCCCTCTTTCTATTCTATCACACCAAATGCAACCCACTGCCATGGAGTAAATTCCAACTCTTAGTGACACTATCAGGCCAAGTAGAACTGCCCAATAGGGCTTCCAAGGCTGTGAATCTTTACAGAAGCAGACTGCCACATCTTTCTTCAGTAGATCAGCTAGTGGTTTCAAATGCTGACCTTTCCCTTAACAGCCAAGCACTTTAACTACTGCTTGGGGTGATTATTATATCACACAATGTTAGTTTAAAAATATATGGAATATATTATTATTAAAAGCACACTGATCTACATAGTTCTCTTAATCTAGTGCTTTGTCTTGTTCACTTAGTAATTCACAGAATATTCTGCCATGTACCAGGAGAATTGGATTTAAAAAAGAACCATCTTTTCATGGAGATTTTTGCGGTGATCACAGTTCAGTAAGACATTTTGAGACAATTGCAAAGGTTCTTAATTCATCTTTTTCAATAAGATGAGAGTTTTATTAAGGTCCACAATGTCTTGTTATTTTAACCAAGTCAAAATTTTGATAGGATCAAAATTCAAAGTAGTTGTTCCAGAGGAAATGACAATCAGTATTTTTTCCAGTTGTGTATTCTCTTTCACAGCCAAAGGTCCTGTGTGAATTTGACTTGCACTTTTTATTTGCAAATAGTAGCAATATGGTTTTTCTAGTCAACCACCAGCTCACTGGTATTTCTAAACTTGACCTTTAGGGATATACACTTTAAAAAAAAAAAAAAAAAAAAAATTCTTTAAGTTAGTAGCTCCAAAGAGCTCTTTCTGTTATTATTATTAATCCAATTTAAAAATGAATAAATTGAAGCATATAGAGCATAAGGAGGTTGGTTGTACATGGAAACAAGGTTAAAATCCAGGCCATTGGACTTGAGAGTCTTTACCATTAACCACAGATGGCAAGGTGGAAGCTGGCTTAACAGCACTGAAGCTACAATTCCTGCCAATGCCTCAGTGTTTTTCCTCAGGAAATAGGGTTCCCAGTAGAAAGGACAAGGGCCCTCTGGGGTAAAGTTCTCTTGATTTCACATCGTAACCACTTCAAGGACATGCCAAACTTCTCTAGGTTGAGATGTGGCAATGGACTAATGAGCAGCAACAGCTGTTATTTGGCCTGATAAATTTAGCAATGGAATTCAATACAATGTCAATATGTCAAACTAAATTTCTTTCTATTTAGCAGCAACAAACACTTAGAATATTAAATTTATAAAATTGTAATAATACTATAACAGATATAATAATATAATGGTAATAATATAATAAAAGTTTAACTTACTGGTTCAGATTTTAGATTTGAAATAATGGGATGTAAGGCACAGGTTCAAATAAGGGATCGGAGTTCTTGATTCTTTCTTAAAGACAAAATGTGCAAAAACATGTAACTTGGAGTGTTTATTCATGTTGACATGATAATAAGAATGATCCTAGAGTATATGGGAGGTACAAAAAAGCAGGAGGGACTTTTTATAATGGAGATTGGGTACAATCTGAAGAATATATTAAATGCATATCCTGATTTAATGTTGAATATACAGTTATTAAAATATTCAAAACTTATATTTCATTGATAACTTTCTTAAATCTATAGTATATAATGTACTTAGAAATGTAATAAAAATGAGGGAAATACAAACAAACTAACTGCCATCAAGTTGATTCTGACTCATAGCGACCCCTCTTTGGGTTTCTGATGTGGCAAATCTTTACAGAGGTAGATTGTCCAGTCTTCCATCTGTGGAGTGGCTAGTGGATTTGAATCGCCAACCTTCTGGTTAGCAAATGCCTTAGACACTATGCCACCAGAGCTTCTTACAATGAGAAATAGCATATATAGTGTAGTACCTAAGGCACTTGACTGCTAACCAGAAGGCTGGCGTTTCAAACCCCTGTAGCGATGCCACCTCAGAAACCCAAGGAGGGGTCGCTATGAGTCGGGGCCGACTCAATGGCAAAATAACAACCATATATATGCTACTTCTCATTGTTTAACATGCTCATTGGGGATTCACTATATACCAAACACTATGCTATTTCACATAATCATGTGTTGTCTTGCTCTCACCTTCTTATCTCTTGTTGAGTTGATCACAACTCATAACAACCCCATGTACAATAGAACAAAACACTACCCAGTCCTGTGTCATCCTCATAAATATTGCTGTGTTTGAGTCCATTGGTGTAGCCACTGTGTCAGTCCATCTCATTGAGGATCTTCTCCCTTTTCAGTGACCCTCTGTCAAGCATGATGTCCTTCACCAGGGACTGATCCTGCCTGATAATATATCCAATGTATGTGAGATGAAGTCTCACCAATCTCACTTCCAAGAAGCATTCTTGTTGTACTTATTCCAAAATACATTTTTTATTCTCCTGACAGTCCATGGTATATACAGTATTCTTTGCCAACAATCCATCTTTCACATGCACATTCATGTTAGAAGTTACAAGTGACTTCATAGGTGTCAAAGTTCATCTTCACTGACCTTCTGCAGCATTTAAATATTGTTGAGACACCTTGTCTATAGAAATTATCTCTTCTGTTGGCTGTGGCAACACACACTTCTGTATTCCCTTTTTTTCAACCCACTTGCTATCTAGGAAGAAATGTAAGAAGACCAGTGTAAAGAAGGTGTAGAATGAAGCTGGGACAAGATGGTAACTAGAACAGGCAGGACTTTGAAGACTGTATTAGGAACATCCATCTCCATCTTAAAAGCAGCAGAAACTTTTGAAAGATGGAAACAAGAATATGATGTAATCTTATTTGCAATTTAGAGTACAGGTAGACAAGCATGCTAGTTGGGTGACTCGTCACCAGGAAATTAGAATAGTGTTATATGAAAGAGGATAATAGCCGGGGCTTGTATAGTAGCAATAAAGATGAAAATAAATGAATATAATAAAGGTATATTTAAGACATAAACAGGGAGCTCCAGTGGTGCAGTAGTTAAAGCACTTGGCTGTGAACCAAAAGGCAGTTTGAACCCACCAGTTGCTCTGCAAGAGAAAGATAAGGAAGGCAATCTACTTCTGTAAAGATTCATAGCTTTGGAAACCCTATTGGGTAGTTCTGCCCTGGCCTATAGGGTCTCTATGAGTCAGAATTGAGTCAAGGGTAGTGAGTTTGTTTGTTTGTAGTTAGTACACAAGTGATGGATTATATGTGAGAGGTAAGAGAGGTAGGTTTTAGCTTGAATAAGCTGACAGGTGGCAGGGCAATCTTCAGGGAGAGGAAGAAGTTCAGGGTATATAAACATGAAGGAAGGAAGTGAAGCTGGTGCTTGTTGAAGAGTTAACCATTTAGTCTCCTTGTGTCTCATCCATGCTAATGACCTGAACTGCCATGGTTTCCTAATAGCTTTCCTAATGTGGAAGTGCGATGACCTTTTTGTAGCCCTCATTCTCCTTGATATTGTTGTATATATTTCACAGGAAGAAATATGTGACAGCTCTTTAAATATTGAGAGGACTATTATTTGGAAGAAGGATGAAAATGACTTTGCATGGCCCCGGAGAGAATGAGAACCTATGGGAAGACAGATATTAGCTAAGCATAAATAAAGAATTTTATAGTGATGAAGAAAAGGAACATGTTAGGGGGTAATAGAAAGGTTCTTGTGACCATTTTATAGACATTGTTATAGAGAGGATTTTCACATTGAGCTGGGATAATTTGGGGACAGGATGACCATTAGATTCTGTTCTGATTCTGAGATGCTGTGGTTCTATGAAGTTTATATGTTGCTCTGCCTCCTATTGTGAGGAATACAGGAAGTTCTGGTAAGTGTGGCCTGAAGAATCTCTCCTGGGTGCTGACTGCTAATTCATTCAGAATTTTGTCACTTCTTTGAGTGCATGCATGGGAGCACAATTTATTCAGAACAGTCACTCAGCAGTAAGACACTGAGAATGCATTAATGAAGCTACAGTAATTGAAGATTTTACCCAAGTGTAACTCCCGGCCTTAACTCATGCATAATTCTACTTCAGAATGGATTTGTGCTTTTCTTAGCTAGCAAGGAGTGTCCAACTGCCTTGGAAGAGCTATATGCTTTAATTATGTGAGAAGATGTTTCTTGTTTTTATAACCCTAACATAGAAATTTTTCCCTCCTAGAAATATAGATAAATTTTTAATGTTGGGATGCATTTGAGTACAGGGGAAAAGGATGTATCCCTCCTCACATAGTTCACTGTCTATTCAGCTATATTGTCATGAATCTATCTGCTGTGAAAGTAAGGAATAAAGCATATCATTATTTGACTTCTGTTCATATTGAAACATTATTTATATTAATATAGCATATCTGTCAATAGTCATAGTAATGAGTTACATCCATTATCTTCAGTTATCCCTCTGAAACTTTTCCTGAAGCTTACTGGGAAGATTCCTGTGATCTTTGGAAACTGGTCAGTCTTCTTGGGTGAGAGTACATTGTTGTTTCTAACCTAAAACCAAAACAAAAAAATAGGGCAGGAAGTATGATTTGTCCAAAGATAATTTTATTCTTAATCACTCACTGAGATTTTTCAAAATAGAGTGGTTGCTACAAATTGTTGGTCCTGTATGCACTGTAAGTTTGTGAAAGCAGGGCCCATGGGTGTTGTACATCTTTGTATCTTGTGAAATCTGTCATCATGCCTGGTATGTGGTAGATATTCAATAAATATTTGTGTAAGAGAGAAAAGAAGGAATGAAGGAGGGATGAGAGGAGGGAAAGAAGAGAGGAAAAGAGGAAAGAAGGAAGGAGCAAAGACAGAAGAGGACTTAGATATGTTCTATTATCAAGAAAATGTACATGAAATGGATACCCATATCTCGTCCATGTGGCAAAATTGGAGCCACATTCATGAGCCTTGTATAACAGCAGATGTCAAAGCCAAGTGTGAGACTCAGAATCTATGAACAACTTATTTATGCAAGTGCTGGTGACACTGTGGTCTCATGAGTAAGCCTCTGTACCTGTTTTAAAGATTTCACTCTGACTCAAGCAACTGACAAAACCATGAAACTAATCTCCATTTTTAATCATTTAATTAATTATTATTTCCTCCTCACCTTTAAGTATGAATGATGCTAGGTAGATACCTGGATATATTTAAAAACAAAGTAGACAGATTGGCTACTATACTCATAAGTGGTAGTGTAGTGGATAAGGCACTTGGCTGCTAACCAGGTCAGTGGTTCAAACCCACCAGCCACTCCATGGCAGGAAGATGGGGCAATCTATTTCCATAAAGATTTATAGCCTCAGAAATCCAATATCATGTCAAAATTGACATGATGGCAGTGAGTTTTCTTTCTTTTTTTTTGGCAGTAGAAAGCAAAATGGAATGAGTGTCAAAGCAAGTGGTATTTCACAATGAAGCGATTACTGTGGACTACAGAAAGTAGTCTGTGATTCATCGGTGGGTAGGACTTATACTAGGCTTTAATGCATGGTTGGGACTTGGCCAACGACAGGAAATGTGTTTAAAGCATTTTAGGCACAGGTCATACATGGAGGCAGAAATGTATAAATCATGCTTTGAGTACTATGAGTCTAGATGCTACCATCAGCTGCCATTTCTTGAGTGCTTACTGTGTGACATGAAGTTCTAAGGGCTTTACATGTGTTAACTTATTTAGTCATTAATGAACTCTAGAAAATAAGTACTAATATTATTCCTATCTTGCAGATAAAGAAAAATGATGTTCAGAGAGGTTTGGGGGGAAAAAAAGAAGGAAATAACATAGGGTTTATATTGAAGAATAACAAGAAAGGGGAAGAGATCCAGTAATTTGATGCTAAAAGTTACCTTAAGAAGTTTGGAGTTTGTCTCATAGTATGTAGGTGATTGTGGAAGACATTTCTGTCCTTAATGCCTTGTGGGAACTAGGTTGGAACCCAATTCACCTCATCCTATCAACACATAAGCAATGCTGGGCTAATCCCCAGTACTATGAGGCTGTAGCCAACTAGGTCGATGGGATTTCCCCATCCCCTATGGCTTTTAGGGCCAATGATGGGCCTCCCTCCAGAGCTGACACACTACACTTCTGTTGTTCTTTCATTGATTTTTTAAGGCATTTTAAAATGAGATCATCTAACTCCTACTTGGGAGCTCTGGTAGCATAGAGGCTTAATGTCCCTGTTTATGAAAAATGCACAGGTGAACAAATTTCAAGATAGTTCATACTGGAATTTCCTTTGAGTACAAATGATACAAACAAAAGCTTAGGCTAATTGAAGAATGGTTTACTGTATAAAGCATGGACGCTGGGGGTTTTCACCTGACATATTTGCCGTTGGTAAACTTAACAGTGGTGAATGTCATGTGAGGAAAGGAAGCCGTACCCTGATGGTCTATTTTTCTATACTCCCTAAGACCTAGCACGGTGCTTGATGTATTGCAGACACTGACTAAATGTTTCTTCAATAACTGAAAGGACATGCATATTGCAATTAGTTATATGTGTCTATCTCTTTTAGAAAAAAAATTAAAGTATATCTGATCTGAGGGAAGTTTTATAGACATTGGAACAATTGTCAAACAATTGAAAAATACGAACTTGTCCATTTCCTACTCTCACAAGGCTTTCTGTCCCCTTGGAAAAATGAGAGCAGTCCACCACTCATCTAATGAATAATATTTTAGGCAAAAACAACCTTTTTTTTTTTCTTCTTCTTCTTCTTTTTTTTCCTTTATAGTATCTCTTTTGTCTAATGTAATATGCCCTGATGTTCATTTGAACCAAACTCACAATTCAAAGTAGCAAAAGTGTCTTTGTGTATCTTCTAGAAAGACACTGGAGGCTATTGAACTCAGTCTCTTAGGAGATCTAGTTCAGAACCCTGCTGTTCCAATTACCCTGAGATATAAGGCAAGTAAATGGCCAGTCTGGACCTCAAATTCTTTATTTGTAAAACTGAGGATAACAATAATATGTTCTTTGCGGAATTATTATGGTATTTAACCAGGAAATTGTTTAAAGCCCCTGAACATAGTAGGTAAAGAATAAGGCTTATTTCATTTTTTCTTTTCTTTGTCAAGTGAATAGTTTATACACAACAAGTATAGCTCTGCTAAATTTGGTCTGTGTGGAGGTTCTAGCACTGAGTTACTATGGCAACTTACTTTTATTTCTATCTGGAAATAAATTTTCTCTAGGATTGGTGATTTTTAAAAATTAAACTGCCGTATTCAAAGTCTACCAGAAAGCTACCAAATCTTTTGTGGTGGTTGTTAGATATTGAGTCACTCCAACTCATAGAGACACTTCTACTCAATATTTTTATTGAGATATAATTCACAAACCTTAAAATTTACCCAGTTAAAGTATATAATTCAATGATTTGTTTAGTATATTCTCAACATTGTACATTAATCACCATTCTTTTATTCTAGAATTTGTTCATCACAGCAAAAAATTCCATATCCATTATTTTTCCCCCATTCTCTCCTCTTTCCAGACTTTGGCAACCACTAATCTACTTTCTATCTCTATTGATTTGCCTATTTTGGACTTTTGATATACATGCAATGATACAGTATGTGACCTTTGTATCCGGTTCTTTCACTTAGCATAATGTTTTTAAGCTTCATCCATGTTAAAGGCATGTATCTGAACTTCTTTACTTTCAATGGCTGAATAATATCCATTGCATTTAAAATTGTACCTGACATATAATATATACCATTCATTCATTCAATCAATTAATCATTCAACTGTCAGAGGAAATATATATATGTAATTATTCTAATTGCATAAAAGAGGGAACTTGAAGACCAGAAAGGTCAGATTCATGCAAGGAATATATTAGAGGAACCAGGTTTCAAATCCAGATATCTGTATTTCTAGTCAGCTAATCTTTTCACTAAGTCATGCAGTATCCACTAGGAGTGTTGTGTGGCATGATCATAGGGTAACAGAGTATTTCAGTGGTAAAATAATTTTTAAAAAAGAACATAATAGTAATTACAGTTTGATTAAGTCTGTGATTGGAATAATAATATCTGTACTTGCTTCTGTGGAAGTTCATTTTATCTTAAATGCAACTGTTCTTCAAAACAGCATTAATATGCATATCTATTTAATTTACATATGATTTGCATAGTTATCAATTCATTTTTCACTTCCAGTAACAGAAAATGTTCATGTAAGTAATACATTCAAGCAATATAAGCAAAACATTCTTTTAAACATATACACTGCAAAACAAAAGATAATTTAATATATTATATATTTGGATTTATATATGGATATATAGCCATATAGATGTACATGTATGTATATATATCTTAAGTTATATACCTACATACATACACATATGTGTGTTTATATATTATATATATATACTTACATATATATAAAATACACATACACACACACACACACACACATATATATATAAGATATGTTTTAAAATACATGATTTTCTTTATGTCCATTTAGGTAGCATGTGAGAGACTTAAAATGACCGTGTTATTTTTGTTGTTGGTTGCTTCTCCATAGTTTTTTTTTTTTTTTTCAATAATATTTTATTGTGTTTTGGTGAAGAGTTACACAGCAGTTTATGTTCCCATTCAACCATTTCTACACAAGTTGTTCAGTGACATTGGTTACATTCTTCACAGTGCATGAACATTCTCATTATTTCTGTTCTGATTGTTCTATTTCCATGAATCTAGTTTCCTTGCCCCTTAAAGTCTCATCTCTGTTTTAAAGTAATTGTTGACCATTTGCTCTCATCTAAGTTGTTTTTGCTATTCATAAGGTTTTCCCTGGCCAATTCTTTCAGAAGTGGACGGCCTCTTCCTACTTCATAGTCTGTCTCAGTCTATAAACTGGCTGTTACCTATGCCAGTTACCAGAGGCTCAGCCTCAAAACTCACGTCTACATGTCACCACAGTAGGACAAACCGACAGACAAGTTTGTCCTGCTGTTGGAGACCTCTC
>NW_006921741.1:3943266-3945202 GCF_000298275.1 Orycteropus afer afer | reverse complement strand
AAATTAAACTGCCGTATTCAAAGTCTACCAGAAAGCTACCAAATCTTTTGTGGTGGTTGTTAGATATTGAGTCACTCCAACTCATAGAGACACTTGTATACCACAATGAATCACTGCCCGGTCCTGTGTCAGCCTCGCATTCATTGCAATGTTTGAGCCCATTGTTGCAGTCAGTTTGTCAATGCATCTCATTGAGGGTCTTCCTCTTTGTCATTGGCCCTCTACTTTACCAAGTATGATATCCTTCTGCAGGGACTGGTCCCTCCTGATGATAACGTATGTTCAAAGTATGTGAAATGAACTTTCTCCATTCCTGCTTCTAAGGAACATTGTGTCTGTAGTGCTTCCAAGAAAGCTTTGTTTGTTCTGGCAGTTCAAGATATATTCAGTATTCTCCAACACATGATTCACATACATCAACTTTTATTTGGTTTTCCTTATTCATTGTCTGGCTTTCACATGCATATGAGGTGATTGAAAATGCCATTGCTTGGGTGAAGGGCAACTTGGTTTTCAAAGAGACGTCTTTGCTCTTTAACACTTGAAAGCGGTCTTTTGCAGCAGATTCGCTCAATACAATAATACTCCATTTGATTTCTTGACTGCTGCTTCTATTGGCATTGTTTTGTGGATCCAAGTAAAATGAAATCTTTGGCAATTTCAATCTTTTCTGTATTTACCATGATGTTGCTTATTGGTCCAGTTGTGAGGACTTATGTTTTCTTTATGTTGAGGTTTAATCCATACTGAAGGCTGGCATTTTTGATCTTCATCAGTAAATGCTTCAAATCCTCTTTCCTTTCAGCAAGCAATGTTGTGTCATCTGTATATCCCAGGTTGTTAGTGAGTCTTCTTTCAATTGCGATGTTGCATTCTTCATACAATCCACTTCTTGGATTATTTTCTCAGCGTACAGATTGAATAAGTATAGTGAAAGATATAACCCTGACACATATTTTCCTGATTTTAAACCACACAATATCCCTTTGTTCTGTTCAAATAATTGCCTCTTGGTCTATATTCAGGTTCTCTATGAGCATAAATTATCCATCTATCTATATCAAAATATATAATTCTTTAAAAAATGGTGAATGAGAAAGGAAATCATGTAAATACATACAGTACAATGCTATCTATTCAAATTTTAAAACCACTTAAAATAGTTTATACATATGGATATACAAATCACAATTTCAGAGGTATGGATTGGTTATATACCATATATGTACCACATACACTTTTTTAAAAAAACTTTGCAATATTTCAACTAATATCTCTGCCTCTTCTTCCTCATTAATCTCTTTCCCTGAAACATAACAAGATAGCAAAGAAAAATTTTGATTAAATGAATAGCCAGCCAGAGCAGTACACAGCCAATGTTTCTGCAAAAGACCTATGTTGTTGTTGTTGTTGTCATGTGCTGTCAAGTCTGCCTCGACTCATAGCGACCCCTCCTTGGGTTTTCGAGGCAGTATCACCACAGAAGTAGATTGCCCAACCTTCCTTCCGAGAAGTGGCTGGTGGGTTTGAACCGTCAGCCTTCTGGTTAGCAGTCAAGTGCCTTGGGCACTATGCTATCAGAACTCCTAAAGACCTATCAGCCTATATGATACAGATTTCTCATCTTGCACAACTATGAAGTAGGGAAAGTTATGGGTCTGGAGTTCTTATTTTCCTGTTCTTCCACAAATTTTGGTACTTTCATATAAAAGATTGTTATAGGTTTAAATGAGGCATTCAGCATACTAATATAATTGTTTTTTGTTGTGTTAAGATTGTATAGCTGGTATATTAGTCAGGATAGATTAACTTCTCTAAGAAACACCCTCTAAATCTCAGTGACTTCTACTCAATATTTTTATTGAGATATAATTCACAAACCTTAAAATTTACCCAGTTAAAGTATATAATTCAATGATTTGTTTAGTATATTCTC
>NW_006921741.1:3930512-3931098 GCF_000298275.1 Orycteropus afer afer | reverse complement strand
GATCGTGGAGCTGGTGCAGGACCAGGTAGTGTTTCGTTCTGTTGTACATAGTGTTGCTGTGAGTCGGAGACTACTCGAGGGCACCTAACAACAACAATACATCTGCTTTCCTCCCTTACCCTACTTAAATAAACAAAACAAGCACAGCAAAAAATTTGTCCTCCTTATCTTTTTCTCTTCTTTTCCTACCCAGAGGTCATCCTAGTCTTGATGTAGTCATATGTCAGACCTATGCATGTTTTTATATTTTTCTGAAGGTTGGGCAATCCTACTTCTGTAGGGATACTGCCTCGGAAACCCAAGGAGGGGTCGCTATGAGTCGGGGTTGACTCGACAGCACATAACAACAACAAACATACATATATAACCATAAACAGCATATGATATCATTGTATGGGTTTTTAAACTTTACAGAAATGGAATCATGTGGTGTTTATCCTTCCAAACAAACCAAACCCAGTGCCATTGAATTGGATCTGACTCATAGCGACCCCTACTTGGGTTTCCAAGGCTGTCTTACTATGGAAGTAGATTGCCCTACCTTTCTTCTGAGGAGTGGCTGGCGGGTTTGAACCACCAGCCTTTT
>NW_006921741.1:3926934-3929877 GCF_000298275.1 Orycteropus afer afer | reverse complement strand
ACCTTCCTTCCGAGGAGTGGCTGGTGGGTTTGAACCGCCAGCCGTCTGGTTAGCAGGCAAGTGTCTTAGCCACTATGCTACCAGAGCTCCCCCAGTACTTGGTATTGAGACTTAAATGGTTTTTGCCTGTTTGATACATATGACATAGTATCCTTTTTGTTTTAAACATTTAATCTCTCTTAAGCTTGAAACAAAAGAGATAAAGGCAAGGTCCACTAGCTTGAGGTCATTATGGTTATTGGTGAAGGAGAGTTTTGCCAGTCAAGTATAAGACCTCATCCTGGAAACTTCTAATAGTTTCTAAAGTGCTCCATTGGGGAGCACTGTATTGAGAATAAATTCAATGGGGGCTCATTTTGTCATAATTTAAGGTATGTGCACATTTTAATATGTACCTAGTGAGGTCATGAGAGTCAAATGAAATTTCAGGTGTCATAATAAGAGCTTCATTGAAAGTCCCGTTCTTTTCTTTCATGATTAAAAAGTACTCAGGGTAATGCATTATATAGTTCTCTCTTTGCTTGTATGTGTAAATGTTCTTTTATCTCTCTGTTCTCAAACTTTGGAAAACATCATAGTTACTTGGAAGGTTTGTTAAAATGCAAACTGCTGATTCAGTTTCTTCTTCAGTAGGTCTAGTGCAAAGCCCCAGAATTTGTGTTTCTAAGAATTCCCCAGGGGACAGTGCTCTTGTGGTCTGGAAACCACACTCTGAGAACCACTGTTGTGGATGAATCAGCAAGGGTGTCATGTGTCTGCTCTGTGACCGCTGGAGGATGAGTGTTGTCAGGGCTCTCTTGATCTTATGAATAGTTTGACTCTATGTAATATTGGGTCGCCTATGAATGTTTCTGTGCTTTATTTAAGTGACAATTTTTGTAACTGTGGGACAATGTTCTACCTTCCTCCTTCACGTAGCACATTTGTCTGATGATTCATGAAATCACAAAGGGGTTGAACTTTTTGCTTCTTTCTGCCTGTCTGACTCTGATTACAAATGAGCTAAAATAAGTAGGTTGAGATTTAGGGCAGTTTTTGTTGATGAGGCACCGCTTGGCACAGGGAGCCATCTAGGGGAATGGGCAGGAGTTGCAAGGTGTTCTTATTCTGATTTAAGGTCATCCACCTTGTTTTCCTTCCTATGACCTTGCCTTCTCTCCAACCTTTTCCAAATCAGATACTCAGTGATCTTTCTTATTTGACCCATAGTCTATACTATATAGTATCTTAAATTATTCTCCAATTCAGAATCTTCAAGACTACGCTAAAGGGAAACACATAATTCTGGGAACCTGCTCATTAGAGCATGTGCACATTTTAGACCTTTCTTTTTCCGTTACAGTTTTTTATATTCACAAAAATGTAATTGAAATGTATCTTCATGAATATCTGGCCATGACACTCATAAGCAAAGTGTGTTTTTATGGACATTGTTGTTGTTATGTGTTGTCGAGTCAGACCTGACTCATAGCAACCCCTCCTTGGGTTTCCGAGGCAATATCACTATGGAAGTAGATTGCCCCATGTTCCTTCTGAGGAGTGGCTGGTGGGTTTGAACCACCAGCCTTTTGGTGAGCAGTCAAGTGCCTTAGGCACTATGCTACCAGAGCTCCCAATGGACATTAGCAATAAGCTCTTCATTCAAAAGCTCTATCTAAAGCACAGTTAAGTAAAATATTACAGAGTTTTAACAAAGAAATGAAATTACTGTTATGACTAATAATATAACATTATATGTTGTCAGAAATGAAAGATATTTGTAAAAAGCACTGCACAGAGGTAAGGTGAGTTATTGAATACCCTACCCATAATATCTTTGAGGGCAAAGACTGTCTTCCTTATTTTTGAATGACCTCAGCTAAAGAGAATCTTTGCCATAGAGCAAGTGCTAAAAGAAACGAATTGAAACTAATAATGAGAATGTTACAGTAGTAAATGACAAGGACTTTGAAGCCCATAGGATGTTATTTTAAATCCTAGTTTTTCTGTATGAATGTCCTTAGGCAAGTTCTTTATTTTATGAACCCTAGCCTTCTGGTTTATAAAATGAAGATCCTATTCTCTGTATGAGATTATTGTGGTGGAATTAAAAGGAGAAACAGAGACTGGCACACTGGCACTTAAATCATATCAATTCCACCACCTCTACCCCACCAATTCCACTCTAATGTAAGCCATTCAGTAATATAACAAAACTGTTAAAGGTATTGGTAAAACTCTAGTTAAGTATTAAAAATTTTATACTGGCTTGCATTTTCAGACTCCCTTATACAATTATTAATTACTGATTCCCTTACAGGAATGAATCCTGTAAAAAATCATCTATATTTTACATAGATAATGAGAACACTGAGCTTAAGGTACTGAGTGACTGCCTCAGGGTAAGTCAGTAAGCAAAAACCAAGAACTGGATTTCTGAGATCACAGTTCTTGCTTCTCTGTATTCTCAGGCTGTGCCACTATACTATGACTCTTGTGATTCTATTTTAATAGTCAAGATGATTTGGGAGCATGGAGAAGTTAAAGGTCATTTGATTTTTTTTTTTTTTCGTATTTGTCCACTATAAATGAGAGAACAGGTAGTCAGGCATTAATATAGATCACTCTTTATTGTGACTTAAGTAATCACCTTATTATCATATCTGTATTCATTGATTCAAAAAAGAAAAAAAAAAAAAATGAACTCACTGCCATCAAGTCAATTCTGACTCATAGTGACCTTGGATTTCCAAAGCTGAAAAGCTGTATGGAAGCAGACTGCCTCATCTTTCTTCCATGGAACAGCTGGTGGGTTCAAACCATCAACCTTTGGGTTAGCAGACAATGCTTTAACTATTACACCACAAGAGGTCCTTATTCATTGATTGTTGTTGTTGTTATGTGCCATCAAGTCAGACCTGACTCATAGCGGCCCCTCCTTGGATTTCTGAGGCAGTGTCACTA
>NW_006921741.1:3918455-3924749 GCF_000298275.1 Orycteropus afer afer | reverse complement strand
ATTCTCCACTCAAGGGCAAGGTTCAGAGTCTCTTCTGTCATCCACTTTGGTCTTCTCTTCTTTTCTTGTCTTTTTAGAGCCTTAGAAGATTTAAATAAATTGTCTAAATTTTCACCCATCAATAGGTCAACTAAGAAAAATTAGCTGCTAGGCCTATCTCATGCAGAATCTGTACATGGATCAAGAGTCTATCTTTCAGACAGAACAACAGGATACTGAATGGGTTAAAATTAGAAAGGTATACAAAAGGGTTACATTATTTTACCTTACTTATTCCGGCTGTATGCTGAACAAATAATCTGTGAAGATGGATTGTATGGTATTACAATTGGAGAAAGATTCATTAACAACCTGCAGTATGGGAAGACACAACATTGCTTGCCATAAATAAAGATAATTTGAAGTACTTACTGATGAAGGTCAAAAACTATAGCCTTCAATAGGAATGATACATCAGTTTAAAGAAAAAAAAAAATCCTCACAACTGGAATGATAAACAACATTGTGATAAATGGAGAAGGAATTGAAATTGTCAGTGTTTTTATTCTGTTTGTGTCACCGATGAGTGTCATGAAAGAAATAGTCAAGAAATTGAAGAATGTGTTGTACTGGGGAAATCTATAAAAAGAATTCTCTAAAGTCCTAAAAATTAAAGATACCACTCTGATGACTAAGATCTGCTTGACTTAAGCTATGGTCTTTTCAGTCACTTCATATGCATATAAAAGCTGCACAATGAAAAAGAAAGACAGAAAAAAAAAAAAAACTGATTTATTTGAATTGAACTGTTGCTGAAGATAAATATCCTTGGACTGCCAGAAGACTGAACAAATCAGTCTTACAAGAAAAAGAACTAGGATACTTCTTAGGAGTAATGATGTCCAGACTTTGATTTGCTTATTTTAGACACATCATCAGGAAAGACCAATCATTAGAAAAGAGCATCACGTCTGGTAAACACAAATGAGAGAAACCTTCAAGAAGATGGAATGACAAAGCAGCCACAACAATGGACTCAAATGGACCAACAATCATGAAGATGGTGCAGGAACGAGCAACGTTTTGTTCTTGTACACATCAGGTCACGTCACCATAAGTCAATTTGACAGCTAACAAGTTTCTTCCTCCATACAATAAGTTCTACACATTAATTCCATTTTTTGATTACCATCTATAGGTTGACATTGAGGATATAGGAATTACCAAAGCAGAATGATTCGTATGTTCTCAAAGTTGAAATCTGACTCTAGAAACAACATAAATATCATAGAATTAATATAAGACAACATTTCCTAAATAATATTCCATGGAAAAAGGTGTCTTTAGATATTTTGTTTTGTTTTTAAATGGAAAAGTAATTCAAGATCTAGTAAGTTTAGTAAGCTCTTGATACTCTTTCTGTCTCTTGGAGATGAACGGGGTATGTTGTTGTTGTTGTTAGGTGCTGTTGAGTCATCTCTGACCCATAGTGACCCTATTCAGAGCAAAACAGAACACTGCCCAGTCCTGTGCCAGCCTCATGATTCTTGCTATACCTGAGCCCATCATTGCAGCCACTGTGTCAATCCATCTCATTGAAGGCCTTCTCCTTCTTTGTTGACTCTCCACTTTACCAAGCATGATACTATTCTCTAGGGAATGGTCCCTTCTTACAACTTGACCAAAGTAGGTGAAAAGAAGTCTGGCCATTCTCACTTCCAAGGAGCATTCTGGCTGCACTTCTTCCAGGACAGATCTGTTAGTCCTTTTAGCAGTCCATGGTACTCTTGGCATTCTACTCCAATACCACAGCTCAAAAGCATCAGCTCTTACAGTGTATATTAGCTTACTAAAGCAATGGGAAGTCTTAGCATTTTCTAAACTGATTTCATGACAAACTTAAAAAAAAAAATGATTTCTATTAAGATCCTTCAAGACATCAAACAATCCATGGGAAAAACGTATAGGATATGTTGAACTAGAGAAATTATTTAATATTTAATCTCTTTCTCTTTTCTATGGAGTCTATAGAAAAGGCTTTAATCCTTGGCATTAATGTTTTCCTAATACTCTAATGATCTTTCTTTGGAATGGGCATAAATACACATCTTTTCCTGCAAGTTGGCCTGGTAGCTTTCTGACACATTTTTTGGCACAAATGAGTGAACACTTCCAATGTTGCATCCATTTGTTGAAACATCTCAATGAGTATTCTGTCAATTCCTGGAACCTTTGCCAATTCCTTCAGTGTGGCTTGGACATCTTCCTTCAGTACCATTTGTTCTTGGTCATTTGCGACTGCCTGTAATGGTGCAATGTTGACCAATTCTTTCTGGTACAGTGACTCTTGTGTATTCCTTTTATGTTCTTTTTTTTCCCCCTAGATTATTATTTTTTTGTTAATTGTGATTTTTGTGAAAATTTGCAGAGGAAATTCATTCCCCATATAGAAATTCATAAATACTTTGTTTCATGACATTGATTGCAATCCCTATAATGCAACAGCCCTCTTCCCACTTCCTCCCTGTAGTCACCCTTTCCCTGTGTCCTTCTTTCCTATGTATTCCTGCCCTCTGAGCTATCTGCCTATGCAAATACTGCTCTTCTGATCTCCTATGATTAAGTTTTCTAAGGAATGTACCTACCTTGTGTAATTGTTGACCTTTATATGCCTGTCTATTATTTGACTTGGAGCCATTGACTTAATTCCAAGCCTGAAGGCTGAATAGAGGTCAAAGTCTTGGGAGTTTCACCAATCTCTATCAGACCAGTAAACCTGGTCTTTTTTATGACCTTGAGCTTTGTTCTACATCCCTCTTGCACTCTATGCTTGCCTTGATCCTTTTCTGAGTGATTGACAGTGGTAGTCAGGCAACATCTAGTTCTTCTGGTCTCATGGTCATGTAGGCTGAAGTTCACGTGGTACACTAGTCTCTTGAACTAATTGTTTCCGTGCATCTTTGTTTTACTTTATTCTTCTTTGCCCTCCTATGTTCTTTTGATACTTCTTGCATAATTCAATATTTTGCCTATAGAATCCTTTAGTATTGCAACTTCAGGCTTGAATTTTTTGTTCCATTCTTTCAGCTTTAGAAATGCCTAGTATGTTCTTCCGTTTTGATTTCCCAAATCCAGATCTTTGGACATTTCATTATAATACTTCGCTTTGTCTTCTCAATCCATCCTTTGAAATCTTCTGTTCAGATCTTTTGCTTCATCATTTCTTCCATTCACTTGAGCTACTTTCCATTAAAGAGCAAGTTTCAGAGTCTCTTTTGACATCTATTTTGGTCCTTTCTTTCTTTCCTGTCTTTTTAATGACCTTTTGCTTTCTTCACTTATGATGATCTTAATATCATCCCACAACTCATCTGGTCTTCAATCACTGGTGTTCAGTGCATCAAATCTATTTTTCAAGTGGTCTATAATTTCAAGTGGGATATACTCCAGGTCATACTTTGGATCTCGTGGACTTGTTTAAATTTTCTTCAATTTCAACTTGAACTTACATATGAACAATTGATGGCCCTGGCCTTCTTCTGATTGATGATGTTGAGCTTCTCCATTGGTGGTTGGTGTATAAATTTGAATAATAGTTGCATTAATTGGTCTTCCTCATAGGTATATCGATATTATCCTATCACTGACAGCATTGTACTTCAGGATAGATCCTGAAATGTTCTTTTGCAGATAAATGTGATGACATTCCTTTTCAATTTATCATTCCTGGCAAAGTAGACCAATTCAAAATGTCAAGTTCAAAATGGCCAGTGTTGGTCCATTTCAGCTCTACTGATTGGACTGTATATTGATCATTATGCATTTCATTTTATTTTTGACAAATTCCAGTTTTCCTAGATTCATACTTCACACATTCCAAGTTACAATTATTAATCAGTGTTTGCAGCTGTTTCTTCTCATTTTGATTAGTGTCACATCAGGAAATGAAGGTCCTGAAAGCTTTACTCTATACACATCATTGAGATCACCTCTACTTTGAGGAGGCAGCTCTTCCCCAGTCATATTTTGATTGCTTTCCAGCCCAAGGGGCTCATCTGGTGATATACCTGACAATATTTTATGGCTATTCCTAAGTTTTCAGTGGTTAATTGTTTTCCAGAAGTGGACCAGCCCTTCCTTCTTCCAGTCTGTGTTAGTCTGGAAACTCCACTGAAACCAGTCCACCAGGGGTGACCCTGCTGGTATTTGAAATACCAGTATTATAGCTTTCAGCTTCACAGCAACACGCAAGCTATCACAATATGACAGGCTGACAGACATACTGATTTATAATGCTGAAAATAATTCAAAAATGGTTGCAGCAACAGGGCACTGACAGAAATCAAGCAAGTTTCAGAAGAAGACATGGAACAAGGGATATCATTGCTAATGTCAGATGGACTTTGGCTGAAAGCAAAGAATTTAAGAAAGATGTTTACTTGTGTTGTATGTGCTATGCAAAAGCATTCAACTGTGAGGATCATAATAAATTATGGATAACATTGTGAAGAATGGGAATTCCAGAATTCCAGAATGACTTGTGCTCATGTATATAGACCAAGAGAATAAACAAGGGGGTACTGCATGGTTTAAAATCAGGAGAGGTGTGCATCAGAATTGTATCTTTTTACCATACCTATTCAGTCTATATGCTGAGCAAACAATCTGATAACCTGAACTATATGAAGAACATTGCATCAGTATTGGAGGTGGACTCATTAAAAACCTGTGATAGGCAGGTGATACAAGCTCACTTGCTGAAAGTGAAGAAGACTTGAAGCAATTAATGATGAAAATCAAGGATTACAGCCTTCAGTATGGATTAGACCTTAACATAATGCCAGCACAACTCCTTATAACTGGACCAATAAGCAACATCATAATAAATAGAGAAGATTGAACTTGTCAAGGATTTTATTTTACTTGGGTCCACAATCAATGCCCATGGAAGCCGCACTCAAGAAATCAAATGACATATTGCATTAAATAAATCTGTTGTAAAAAGTATCTTTAAAGTGTTAAAGAACAAAGATGTAGTTTGAAGACTAAGGTGTACCTAACCCAAGCCATGATATTTTCAATAGCCTCATGTGCATGTGACAACTGGACAGTGAATAAGGAAGATTGCAGAAGAATTGATTGCATTTGAATTGTGGTGTTGGTGAAGAATATTGAGTGTACCATGAACTGCTAGAAGAATGAATAAATCTCTCTTGGAGGAAGTACAGCAGGAATACTCCTTAGAATCAAGGATGGTGTGACTTCAACTCTTGTACTTTGGACATATTATCAGGAGTGACCATTCCTTGGAGAAAGACATAATGCTTAGTAAAGTAGATGGTCAATGAAAAAGACAAAGATCCTCAATGAGATGGATTGATACAGTGGCTGCAGTGATAGGCTCAAGCATAGCAATGATTGTGTGAGGATGATCCAGGACTAGGCAGTGTTTCATTCTGTTGTATGTGAGATTGCTGTGAGTTGAAACTAATGCAATGGCACACAACAACAAAGTACTCCACATCTCATACAGGCATATCACAGTGTCTCACTAAAGGATATTTTTACTGTTTATTCTTCCAAAAAAATATTGTTTATGCTTGTCCTGATAAACAAGGCTCCATACTCAATCCTCGTTTAACACCATGCCTCTCTGCCCTTCGCAGTTACCTTTCCTGAGACTGTAGCTATCTCTCTACTCCTCTACCATCATTTTCTTAAACAACAGCATGTCCCATTTTCCTTACACAAATCCAATATAGTTGGATTGAAAAAAAAAAAAGTTATAGGGGTTTACATAGACTATCTAACAAGCAAAGGAAATTTCGAGAAACGTATGGTATTGGGGATGAGGATAGGAAAGAAAAGAGGTGTTTACCTTAAATTTTGACTGTGAATAGGAGAAAAGGTGTGTGATGGGTAGTTAACCTTTATCTTGGTTTACCTTTGTTGCTTTTTCATAATAGATTGGGAGTTCAAACTTTTAGTTTGGAAATAACTAAGGAAAAATATTTGTTTTCCTTATTAAATCAGATCAAGCATTATGTATTAGTCTATTTTCAATGTCAAAAGTGCTGTTGCAAATAATTTCAATAGTTTTAAACATTTCAATCATTCCAAATGGTTATTTCATTATATTAGAAATTAGTGTCTTCCTAAAATCGTAAGTTGTAGAAATATATAAAGTCATTTATTTCCAGATAAGTGTCTTTATTATTCTGTACAAGAAGTTGCGTTCCTCAAACTGTATTTATTCTGTTTTATAATGAATGTAAAATGCCTGATTAGCAAATGGTAGGGGCTAAAATAAATGCT
>NW_006921741.1:3900986-3918080 GCF_000298275.1 Orycteropus afer afer | reverse complement strand
GCAGTACAAACCCACCAGCCACTCCTCAAAAGGAAGGTTGGGCAAGCTACTTCCATAGTGATACCACCTTGGAAACCCAAGGAGGGGTCACTATGAGTCGGATCTGACTCGATGGCAGTGAGTTTGTTTTTTTGGTTTTTAGAAGGGACCATATTCCAAAAGATCAGAAGCATTTGTTGCTTCTGGAGCTGAATCAATCTTCCATTGTCTTAGTTTAATTTTCATAACAAACCACTATAGTAAAGAATAATTAATTTCTTTTTAAAGATTAGAAAAATGAGTCTCAGAGAAACTAAATAACTTACTAAGGAGATGATAATGACAATATGCAAATTCAGTGTGGTCTAAGTCACTGTCCTATAGGATGTATGTATAGCACTTGGATACCTGACACATGGTAGGGGTGAAATAAATGTTGGTTTCCATTTCTTTTCTTAACCCTTGGGCTGAAGTAAAACTTAATCATTGAACTAGTATTGACTTTTAGCTGTCTCTGCCTATTGATATGAATTCATTAGCTCAGTAAGCTCTTAGCTTCATGTTGGTGGGAAAGAGAACGGGTGGGGGCAGGGGGCACTCTAAGTCATAGAAAATAATCACAAATTTCTCTTTCTTTTTTTTCACTTTAGACTCAATAAATACAGTATATTTTCATTTTCATTCTTGAGGGTGCAGATTCTATGAAATCAAATTTAAAAAATCCTTCTCTAGTTCATTTTGAATAGTATGAATTTTGCTCCCTGCTTCAGGCATTTGACTGCTAACCAGAAGGCCAGCGGTCCAAACCCACCAGCTACTCCTCGGAAGGAAAGTTGGGCAATCTACTTCCATAGTGATACCACCTCAGAAACCCAAGGAGGAGTCACTATGAGTTGGATCCGACTAGATAGCAGTGAGTTTACAGCTTTGGAAACCCACGGGGGCAGTGTTTCTGGGAGTTGTAATCAACTCAGTTCCTAGCTTTTTTTTTTTTTTAGTTACTTACTGTGTGACCTTGGATGAGTTTATTAATTGTATACACTCCTTTAGCCAATTCACAAATATATAATGTAAGGATGATAATTATTTCACTTTATTAAGAAAATCAAACAATGTAATATACGTAACATAGTATATGTAATGTGCTTAATTATTCATGTCCTTCCCTTGACATGTAGTGACATTTGACACATTTTTGTGGTTTGATAAATTGCATTCTTGTGCATTTTTCAGTATTAAATGAAGAATTTGGATGGGGCATGAAAATAGATTACACAGAAATTACATAAACAGAAAGGTACCTGTGTCCAAAACGTGTCTTATCTCGGATTTGATCTTTTAAAGTTATCTAAGCTGCTGTATATATTCTTGTGCTGTAAGTTTCTACAGCATTGATAGCAAATATTGACAATTTGAGTTGGTTTGGTATTCAGAAAATCAGCAGTCTGCACCTGTGCAATTCTTGGAAATGCGTGGTCGTAAGAACAGAACAGTTTTATTAGGAAATAAGTTGTGCCTTTTCAGTTCTTTAAAGTTTATTATGAAGTGCTTCCTTTTTCAGTCTTGCAGTTAGAGAGAGTGGGGGGAAGGGAGAGAATGAAAAACTGTTTCCTTTGATTATGGTATGAATTTTAACAGCTCAGGGGCTTGTAATTTTTTTTTTTTTTTTTACAATTGGGAAATACTGTAAGTTTTATTCATAATTGTATTATTATGTGTTGCAAATGTTCTTGTATTTTGTTAAAAAAAAAGTAATTTTTAAGTGAAGCCAGGCATTATATATTTGTAAATATTGTCCTTACATTTTATATTTGTAAATATTGTCTTATAAATTGAAAAGCAAAGATCTTTTAAGGGAAAATTCAGTTGGTTGCCTACATGAATTGAGATACAAGCTAATTAGTATGTTTGTTTATTACCAAGTTTCTCTCATTTTTACAATTATATAGCTGTAATCAGAGCATCCTTGCATTCGAGTCATGGATACCAGCTTCCACCTGATCCCTCCTAATGCTGTAAGTAAGAAGAGTGAAAGCAAGTACTTTACATATTAGAGTCAATTGGTACTTGTGTTGCAAGGCTTTGTTTTGCCTTATTTCACAAGGTGACAAGATTTCACTTCTCAGCTGGAAAATAAATTAATTGAAAACCATTATTCACTCTTTCCCACCTCACCTACAGCACTTAGTTTTAGTTTCCTTTCTGCCTGTTGGTTTGAGTTGTTACCTGCTAAGCAAAAAGTAGATGAGACTTGCTGTCCAAATTTTATTTAGAAAGAGAAGAAGTGCTACATACATGAAAATGTGGACAACCTCTTGCTTTTTCACTCCATGAAGACATGTTCTTCCACCTCATATAACAGTTAACCTCTGTTCATGCTTACCTCCTTATACTAGGGCTCTTAATAAAGGAAAGCACTAGTTAAAAAGCTCTGCAGAGGGACAGACTTAAATATGAACACAGTTTCTGCCACTTGCTGGCCATGGAAACTTAGGCTTTCCTTTCAGAGCCCCAGTGCTCTCATCTATAAAATAGAAATATTAAGGAGGAATAAATATGCCTTCAGCACTCCTCTGTCAGTTTGTCAAATTGTGGTGGATTGTGTGTTGCTATGATGCTGGAAGCTATGCCACTCGTATATAAAAAACCAGCGTGGTCCCTCATGGTGGACAGGTTTCAGTGGAGCTTCCTAAGACAGAGTAGGAAGAAGGACCTGGTGATCTACATCTAAAAAATTTCCAGTAAAAACTTTATATACAGCAGCAGAATACTGTCTGATATAGGGCCAGAAGATAAGATCCTCAAGTTGGAAGGCACTCAAAACACAAGGGAGAAGGAGCTGCTTCGTCCAAGTAAAGTGGGCCTAAGTGATGTGATGGAGTAAATCTTTTGGGACCTTTGGTGGTGTAGTATGACTCAAGAGAAGAAACAGCTGCAAACTTCAATTAATAATCAGGATGTGGAATGTACAAAGGAAAATTGGAAGTTGTAAAAAATGAAATGGAACACATAAAGATTGACATTGTAGGCATTAATGAGCTGAAATGGCCTAGTATTGGCCATTTTGAATCAGACAATCATATGGTCTACTACACTGGGAATGACAAATTGAAGAGGAATGGTGTCATATTCATCCTCAAAAAGAAGATTTCAGGATCTATTCTGGAGTACAGAATGGTGTTAGTGACAGGGTAATATCTGTATGCCTACAAGAAAAACCAGTTAATATGAGTATTATTCAAATTTACACACCAACCATTAATGCTAAAGATGAAGAAACTGAGATTTTTACCAACTTCTGCATTCTGAAATTGATCAAACATTCAGTAAAGATTCATTGACAATTAGTAGTGATTAGAATGCAAGGGTGGAAACAAAGAGGAAGGATCAATAGTTGGAAAATAGGGACTATGTGACAGAAACAACACTGGAGCTCACAACACAGAATTTTGCAAGGCCGATGACTTATTCATTGCAAAAACCTTTTTTAAATAATATAAATGGAAATTATACATGTGGACCTCTCCAGATGGAATACACAGGAATCAAATCAACTATATCTGTGGGAAAAGATGATGGAGAAACTCAATATCATCAGTCAGAAAAGGGCCAGCGTCTGACTGTGGAACAGACTGTCAATTATCATGTGCAAGTTCAAGTTGGAGCTGAAAAAATTGAAACAAGTCCATGAGAGCCAAAGTATGATGTTGACTATATCCCACCTGAATTCAGAGACTGTCTAAAGAATAGATTTGATGCACTAGACACTGATCACTGAAGACCAGATGAGCTGTAGGATGACATCAAGGATATCATACATGAAGAAAGCAAAAGGTCATTACAAATACAGAAAAGATAAACGTAAAATAAGCTCTTAAAATAAAATAAAATACAGAAAAGAAAGAAAAGACCAAAATGGATGTCAGAAGAGACTCTGAACTTACTTTTGAATGGAGAGTAGATAAAATGAATGGAAGAAATGATAAAGTAAAAGAGCTGAACAGAAGATCTAAAAGGATGGGTCAAGAAGACAAAGTAATGTATTGTAATGAGATGTTCGAAGACTTAGAGTTAGAAAACCAAAAAGGAAGACTATGTTTGGCATTTCTCCAGGTGAAAGAAGCGAAGAAAAAATTGAAGCCTTGAGTTGCAAAATTGTAAGATTTTATGGGCAAAATATTGAATGATACAGGAAGCATCAAAAGAAGATGGAAGGAATACACAGACTTACTGTACCAAAAAGAATTGCTTGGCATTCAACCATTTCAGGAAGTAGCATTTGACCAAAAACTAATGGTATTAAAGGAAGACATCCAGGCTGCACTGAAGGCATTAACAAAAAACAACACTCCAGGAATTGAGGAAATGCCAACTGAGATGTTTCAACAAACAAATTTAACATTGGAATTCCTCACTCATCTATGTCAAGGAATTTGGAAGACAGCTACTTGGCTAATGAACTGGAAGAGACCCATATTTGTGTCCATTCCAAATACAGGTGATCCAACAGAATGTGAAAATTGTTTTAGAATATCATTAATAGCACATGCAAATAAAATTTTGGTAAAGGTAATTCTAAAACCATTGCAGCATTCCATTGATAGGAAACTGCCAGAAATTCAAGACAGATTCAGAAGAGGATATAGAATGAGGGATATCATTACTTATATCAGATGGATCTTGGCTGAAAACAGAGAATACGAGAAAGATGTTTATCTGTGTTTTATTGACTGTGCAAAGGCATTCAATTGTGGGGATTGTAAAAAATTATGGATAATGTTGTGAAGAATGGGAATTTCAGAACACTTAATTGTGCTCAAGTACAACCTGTACAAAGACCAAGAGAACAAACAAGGGGATACTTGTTTGTTCTTAAAATCAGGGCTTAAAATCAGGAAATTTGTACAAAAGAATGGTATCCTTTTACCACGCTTTTTCTGTCTGTATGCTGAGCAAATATCTGAGAAACTATACTATATGGAGAAGAATGAAGCATCAGGATTGGAGGAAGATTCATTCAGAAATATGGAGATGACACAACTTTGCTTCCTGAAACCAAAGAGGACGTAAAACACTTACTTACAAAGATCAAAGATTACAGCTTTCAGTATGGCTCACGCCTCAACATAAAGAAACACAAATCCTCACAACTGGACCTATAAGCAACATCATGATAAATAGAGAAAATACTGAAGTTGTCAAGCTCATTTTACTTGCATCCACAGTCAACATCCATGGAAGCAGAAGTCAAGAAATCAAGGTACATATTGCATTGGGCAAATCTGTTGCAAAAAACTCTTTAAAATGTTAAAGAGAAAATATGTCACCTTGAGGACTAAGGTATACCGGACCTGAGTCATGATATTTTCAATAACCTCATATTCATGCAAAAGCTGGGCAGTGAATAAGGAAGACTGAAAAATAATTGATGCCTTTGAATTATGGTGTTGGTAAAGAATATGGAATATACCATGGCTGACAGAAGAATGAACAAATCTGTCTTGGAAGAAGTATAGCTAGATGCTCCTTAGAAGCAAGGATGATGAGACTTTGTCTCATGTACTTTGGACATGTTATCAAGAGTGACCAGTGTCTAGAGAAAGACATCATGGTTGGTATAATAGAGGGTCAGTAAAAAAGAGGAAGACCTTCAATGAGATGAATTTACACAGTGACTGTAACAATGGGCTGAAATATAACAATGCTTATGAGGATAGTGTATTATGAAGACTGGGCATTTTCTTGTTCTGCTATACATGGGATTGCCATGATTTAAAACAAACTTGATGGCACCTGACAACAACAACAACATATATGCCTAACAAATTGTACTCAATTCATGTTAGTGATTAATGTCTGGTATTTACATGTATAATGTCCTGTTTTTCAATGATGTTTGTTGTGTGGTTAATAATTACACAATTTCTTTGTATGCTTTTCTAAGAAAGTGAAATGACTTCTACTCTTAGCTTCAAATCCTTTCTTTGGACTTTTTTCATAAAGTAGAAGACCACACATTCTGATTCTTAACATAGAACAGAATTAGGATATTCTTTTTTTTTTTTTTTAAAGCATATGCTCCAAATTTTAGCATAGAAAATGTAATTGCTTTTGCTATAAATTACAAAGATATGTGATATCACATTTATTTTTAATTTAACAAGTTTTTATCAAGGCCCATATTTTTACTAAGGGCATTATATGTATTACCTCAATAACAATTCTGAAAGGAGGATAAATACTAACTTTGAAACTGAAAAGGAAACTGTTGTTGTTGTTATGTGCCGTCGAGTCGAACCCGACTCATAGCGACCCCTCCTTGGGTTTCCGAGGCAGTTTCACTACGGAAGTAGATTGCCCCATCTTCCTTCCAAGGAGTGGCTGGTGGGTTTGAACCGCCAGCCTTCTGATTAGCAGTCAAGTGCTTTAAGCACTATGCTACCAGAGAAAAAGGAAACTAGGATTCACCAAATAAAAACCCACTGCCATTGAGTCAATTCCAACTCATGATGACCTCCATTGGGTTTCCAAGGCTGTAAATCTTTACAGAAGTAAATTGCCTCATCTTCCTCCTGTGCAGCAGCTGGTGGGTTTGAGCTACCAACTATCTGGTTAGGGTCCAAATGCCTTACCTACTACACCACCAGAGCTACTAGTAGGATTCACTGAGGTTAAATAATGACCAGGATCAACTTAGCTTAAGTATCTAAGACAGGATTAAAACATGGGCCTAATTAGCTGACCAAATCATGTTTGTTTTTCTGTTTCGCCAAGCTGCCTCTCTAAATCTAAAATGAAGTAGAAGTAACTTCACAATTCATGATTGTTTCAGTCCTTACAGACAAGACTACCCAGAATTATAATATTTACAACAACAGAAGAATAACTCTCACGTTGCGTATTCATTGTGCTTCTTGTACTTAAGGTGGAGGACAGCTCTTATGTTAGACATGAAAGTCCTAGGGCAGAGGGAAAAGAGCAAAGATGTGTCTTAAACTTCCAGAAAGAAGTGGCATATATCATTGCTGTTCATATCCTATTAGTCAGAAGAAATCACATAGCCAAGTCTAATGTCAGTGGAACAGGGAGATACACTTCTTACATGGGGAGGAAGAGTGATTTTTTAGAATTGTGATTATAAATCTACTATAATGTTATATAGTATTTATTTATTTTCCTTTTCTAATTAAGTTATACTCAAGCCTATATGAAAGTGTATTTGTATAACTTAATACACATAGCTGATGGGGATAGGAGACAGTCCGTAGATGATGGTCAGTAGGAGAGATATCCATCCAGAGACTCACCATTGATTTTACCTGTATAATGCACTACAGTGTTATTGAGAATTGATACTATGCCAATTGTGTTGACAGCATCAGTCCTTATTTGCCAAGTTCATTTCTTTCACTGCTGTAAGCCATTTTTCAATATACCAACACATAGGAGCTCAATAAGTGATTATTCTGCATTTTTATAACAGTCAATAGAGCTGAAATTGTGTTTCTGAGATGATGTACTGAGGTAGATTACATTTTCATTTTCAACCAGGCTAATGGCATGGGAGTGATTTCATTGTGGCATAGTCTTAACTTTGGCACCTCCACATCTTTATTCCTCCTCACTGCTCCCACTAAAAGATAACTCCTTCAGCTTCAGTGGAAAAATAACTATGAGAAGATCAATGACAAGAAGATGATCATAGAAGTTAACTGGAGAGTAATGTCATAGAAAAAACTTTGGGGTAATATTTTACAAGTGCTCTTTTCCTCCCTCATCACGTACTGCTGTTTTTCCCTTTAAAATAGAACCCTCAGTTCATTTCTTTCTATTGTCTCATCAACTAATATAGTCCTGATCTTCAATTTGTAAGACCTCAAACACAGTAAATGTCTCCTATTTTGTCTCTCTGCCTCTAGTAACTTCCTCCATCCTTATTCATGGATGATATCAGAAATGTCTGGATTACTCTAAGAATCACAGTTAAAGAATGTTTCACAGAGAACGTAGTTATAAACTCTCAGGAGCTCCAATTGGAGCCAAGCTGTTGTACCTTACTTGACCTTCCTGATGACACCTTTCTGATCTCCATCCCTCCTGCCCTTACCTATCTAGTTCTTTTAGCTCCCACTCTCATCTTAAGCTTGTATCCTGACACAGCTATTGGACTTTCTTTCATTTTTGCAGTTTCCCCTACCTCCATGCCAAAACTTATCTATTAGTCTACTTTAAAATTTCATTTTTAAATTCTGAAATATTTAAATCATATCTATATCTGGATTATGCAGCATAGTAGTAAAGTAATGGGGAGATTGGAGCCCTTGTATGTGGCTGATGCAAATTCGGAATGGCTCAGCCATTGTGAAAAATAGTATGGGAGTTCCTCAAAAAACTGAAAAAAGAACTCTCCATGTGACCCAGCAATTCCAGTCCTTGGTGTATACGCCAAAGACTTGAAAGCAAAGACTCAGACAGATACTTGTACATCAATGTTCATTGCAGCACTATTCACAGTAGCCAAAAGGTAGAAACAACCTAAATGCCCATCAACAGATGAATGGATAAACAAAATGTGGTACATAGATATAATAGAATACTACTTAGCCAGGAAGAGAAATGAAATCTTGATACATGATATAATGTAGATGGAGCTTTAACACATTTTACTAAGTGACATAAGTCAATCACAAAAAGACAAATGTATCATCTCACTTATATTAGCAGGGGTTGGAGGGATGGAGAAAGGAAGGGCTTTTGCTTAAAGAATACTGAGTTTTGGTTTACAGTGATGTGAAAATTACATTGATAAGGGTAGGGTTCTACAGGTTATTATTGTGATTTCTGTCAATAAGTTGTACACTTGTAAAATGTTGAATTGGCAAAAGTTGGATGATAGTTTTACAACAGCAAAAAAGAGTAGTTGTAGAGGTTGCTTCATGGAATTTGTTTCCTTGATTTGGAGGTTTAGAGTCATAGTTTCATGGTACACTTCAGTTAATTGGCCTAATAATGTGTTTAGTGCTTCCGTTCTACCTCCTATTTCATTGTGTATTGCTCAGGGTCTTAAAAGCTTGCAAATGGCCAACCAAGGAACAATAATTGGTCTCTATTTGCCTGGACCAAGAGAGGAAGAGGAGTTAGGAATAGGAGGAGGAAATGAGTATATGGTTAATTGCCTCCATGAACAACTGCTTCCATTGCCATGAGACCAGGACAACTAGATGGTGCCTGGCTACCATTACTGAAAGTTTTGATCAAAGATTTCAATGAAGAATTCCAGGTCATTTTATCCCTGACCAAAATGGATAAAATGTAGAACAGAATTTCAAATTTTCATGGACTCTAGACTTTCTGGAGCCATAGAGGTGGATGAATCCCTAAAACTATTGCCCTGAGGTAACCTTAAACCAAAAGTATCCCCTGAAGTGTTTTTAAAATCAAACAACACTTTAGCTTAACTACTAAAGAGTGTCTGCCTTAAGCATTGTGCTCTTTTAAGATCTATCTGTATGGGATCAAGTTGATGAGAACAACTTGAATGATTAGACAGGAACCTTATGGGGCCAAAACCAAAAAATGAAACTCATTGCCATTGAGTTGATTCTGACTCATAGAGACCCCCACTGGCTTTCTAAGGCTGTGAATCTTTAAGGAAGTAGATTGTCTCATTCTCCTCCTGTTTGTACCATTGACTTTCTAGGTAGCATCCAAATACTTTACTATTACACCATCAGAGCTTTCTAATGGGGGGAGAACAACTCAGAAAAGGAGGGTGAGATTGGTTGCACACTTGAAAAATACAATCAGTGTCGCTGAATTGTACATATGGACACAATTGAATTGGTGTGCTTTACTGTGTATATTTTCAGCAACAAAAGTAAAATTAAATAAAGCATTTAAAAAATGGTAAAGTAAAAACCTATGAACCCATTACCAATACAAGTAATTTGTTGTCAGTATTTTCTTTCAAGTTCAAAGTCTCTAAGTTTCCCCTTCTTGCCTGTCCTTTTTCTGACCATAGGCACTCATTTCCAGTCTGGGCTGTCCTCTACCCATTCCTTCTCTTGACTTTCATTGTTCTCACAGCTTTATCCTCAGACTCTTTGTCTTGGCACCTGCTTCTGCTTGACCCAAGAGATGAGGATTGACACCTGCTATACTCAGACTGATCTTCCAGAAATTATGCTTTGATGAGTCAATACATCCTTCTTAAATTCAAAAACCTAACATTACCTCTCTACTTCTTTTAGAGTCAAGTGTGAACTTCTTTCTCTGGAATTTAAACCTCTCCAAGAACACATCTAAAATACATCTGACATATATAAAAATTATAGGGTTTCTTAGCTGACTTTCAGTAAATGTAAACTGCTGTTCTCTTCTCATTATAATTTTAACTACATTTCTATCTAGCCAGTCTTTTCTCCACTAAATTTATTATGCCCTTTTTTTAACATGATGTAACAGAAGGAATAGAGTTTAATGTCAGAAAAAATTGTGTTTGAAGCTTGAGCCCATCGCTTTCTAAGCTGTATAATCTTGGTCAATTTGTATGATCACTCTGAGTTCCATCTTCCTCATCTGTAAATGGGATTATTATTACTCTGCATGATTACTGGAAAATTTAAAAAATGGTTTGTCTGAAGGTTGTAGCACACTGTCTGCCATTCTGTAGATGGTCAACAAATTGAATTTTATTATTAGTCTTTAATCCAATCTTTTCACTGTCCTACCAAACCAAACTCACTACCATCAAGCTGAATTCGACTCATAGTGACCCCTCCATATGGAAACAGATTGCCCAATCTTACTTCTGAGGAGTGGCTGGTGGGTTTGAACCTCTAGCCTTCTGGTTAGCAGTGGCTAAGGTACTTGACTGCTAACCAGAAGGCTGGCAGTTCAAACCCACCAGCCACTCCTCGGAAGGAAGATGGGGCAATCTACTTTCGTAGTGATACTGCCTCAGAAACCCAAGAAGAGGTCACTATGAGTTGGGCCCGACTCGACAGCACATAACAACCACAACAATAACAACTATGGCACCAGAGCTCTCTCACTCTCCTACAGGTAAACATTATTTATTTCTATTTTAATTCTCCATTGACTATTCAGGCTTAGATTTTATCATATAGGCAAGTATATGAAGGGGAAATATTGAAGAGTTTTGAACAATGAACAAAAAAACAGAAATATATGATTTTTTATTGTAAAGGTGACTCTAACAGCTTTTTGGTGAAAGGATCCAAGGAGGGGAGGAGAGGAGAGAAGAAGAGAGTAGAGAGAGGAAAAGCATGGCAGCCACAGTGGGCACTAAGTACGATCTATTTTCTACCATATCCAGCAGAAGTGAATAATTATATCTGGGCCCCTCCCTGGGACCTAAAAGAGAACTGGACTAACAAACTTAAGCATAAATATTCAAGTTGATAAAAGTAAAGAGGTATTGGCTGAGGAATAGCATTTCTCAAACTAAAGAGTTAGAGAACAATTTTAGAAAGAAATTGAAGTTATCTGCTTGGGAATGGTAGTACAGAGCTACAGACTGTGATTGGGATGAGTTGGTAATTTTTGCCTCCAAGGCTCTCCAAGTACATCTCTTAGATTGTAGATGCAGAATGAATTCTGGAAGTCAAATATTTGATCATGTGAGTGGAAATTAAAATAGGATACATAATAAGAACCAAAAAAACAAAAATTAAAAACAAAAAACTTTGAGAATGTGTGCTATACATCACATCATTAAATGATTTCCTGGTGGAGGTTAGGCAGGGGAAGCTAAAAGATGAGAACAAGGATGGTACAGGCCCTCGGGAAGGCAGGACAACAAAGCAGCATTTAGAAGGAGTTAAAAGAAGGGATAGAAACTGTTTGTTTGATAGATTCATGAAGAAAGTGAACAAGTGAGGTAGGGTATATGTCCATGGAAAAGACAGTAATTGAAACTCTGTATGAACCAATATAATTTTGCATCCTGCTGGTTTATGATGTGATTTGAAATAACAGGGATGCTGAACAGAAGTTGCTGCAATCACCTGCTAATCCAAACAGACAAAACTGTAAGGATACGTTCAGATGAGATGGTTGCCCTCAGTAATTATAGGAGTCTGAAATGAGTCTGACAGGCAGAAGAGAAATGGCAATATAAACAGCAGCAGGAGTCAATGAACACACCTTTATCACAGTTTACTGCATTCCTGAACTTAATTGCTTTTGTTTTTTGGAGGGTTTTTTTAATAGCACATTTCTCAGAGATAGTGATTCTTTCACAAGAAACAATTTCCTTGAAAACTTTTATCAGGTCAAAAGCTCCATAGAAAAGTTCCAAGGTATCTATGGGTTGCAGAAGCCTCTACTAGAATGAATGTGTTTACTTTCTCATCTTAGGGTTTAGGAATTGAAAGGGACAGTAAATTCTTTTTACCCTCACTTCCTCATTAGGAGCTCTGGAGACGTAGTGCCTGAAGCAGTTGACTTTTAACCAGAAGGCTGGTGGTTCAAACCCACCAGCCACTCCTCGGAGGGAAGACTGGACAACCTACTTCCATAGATACGCTGTCTCAGAAACCCAAGGAGGGGTCACTATGAGTTGGAACTGACTTGAGGGCACTGAATTTTCACTTCCTCATTGTACAAATGTGAATACAGAAAAGTGATCTTATCACAGGACTTTTAATGTGTGACTATCAAGCTGGCATTCAAACTCGTTTCTCCTGACTTCTGGGTCTAAAGTCCAGTAGACTCTCTCTTAGTGGATGTACAAAGATGGTACACACTTGTAGCCAAAGTTTGAGCAGATAGCTTACCAACAGAGTTTCTTATTGGAGACTATGTCTCTCAGGAAATTAAAGCATGGTGAATAGGTGATTAAGCAAGTTAATTTATAGGTTTTAAAGGGTATTTCTCACACCCACATTGATTTTTCTTTCTAATTCTAAAGGTTGCAAATGTCATGAGCCCACACTCAAGGTCAGTTTAGACAGAAACAATGTGTCTGGTGAAGAACAAATGCCTGAATTCTTATAATATGGGAGGCGTGGTTGAGGGGGAGGCCTCCTGCTGACAAGAGAGCCCTTGGTGTGCTGCCATATATACATTGTGGGCGTTTGGTAATTGTTAGCTGAGTGTTGGAACACTTAAGCCTGAGCCACACAGTTAAGTCCATAACTGTTTGCTATACTGTATGGTCTTTAGAACATAGTCTTTGGCATCAGGCAACTGCACAGCACCTTTAATAATTTGGGTAATCTCTCTGAGCTTCAGTTGTCCCATAAAAATGGGAAACAACATGACCAAGTTTACTGAGTTTTTGCAAGGACCATATGAAAACTTAGGTGAAGTTACTTAACAAGATGCCTATCATTTATCTACCATTTTAAGTAGATAAGCATTCATTTTCTTCCTTCTGCTTTTCATTAACAAGAAGCAACCTTCTCAAGAATAAAGCACATAAACCCTCCAACATCACTCACCAAATTTCTGCCCACAAATCATGCCAGATCAAGAGACTTCTCTCTTCCCTTCCATGTAAATCCCATAGTACTTGCCGTTTACAATCAACTTTTCAATTACTGATAATCTTTTTGTTGTTGTTGCTACCTCTTCATACATTTAAATTGTTCCCTTCTCTGTGGTAGGTACACAGTGGCTGTGCCTCAAATCCTCTGAATCCTCCTTAGCATTTAGCATAGAGTGAAGACCTTGGTGTGTCCTCCTTCAATGTTTATCAGCTGCCTGAATTTGTGAAGATGTGAGCAGAAGATAAGAGCACAGCTTGAAGTCAGTGTTTCTCTTGCTAAGCAGCAGTTCTGCCTGAAGGGTGTTTGGCTGCTAGAATTGCTAGGATTTTAGATTCATTGTCTGTGAGAAGAGTACAGAGCAAAGCTGAGGTTTGGATAAGAATGAAATAGTGCTGTTGAAACTCTTAAGTCCAGCTGGTTCTCTCCATACCCTGTCAGAAAACGTAACTCATTGAGGTGCCTCACACAATGGCTGGAACATAGTAATTATTCAATCAATATTACTCAAACAAATTATGCAGATATTTTGGAATAAATGAACAGGGAACTATGCTTACCTTTGTTCTTTATATTAAATTTGTAGATATGTGTGATTCATTCATCCATTCAGGAAATAGCATAGCATTGAACATCTTCTATGTGCCAGGCATTTACAAGGGCTAGAATAAATGAGTACACAAAATAGACAAAGATTCCAGATCTAATGGAGCTTACATACTGAATAAAAATAAATAAGAAATATATATTTTTGTTATGTCAGAAAATGATATATGCTATGGAGAGAAGAGAGCAGGGTAGGGGGAATAGGAAATATATATGGGGATGGAGGGTGTAATTTTAAATAGGGTGGTTCAGGAAGGTCTCTCTGAGAAGGTGATATTTGAGTAAAGACCTGTGGAGGCATAAAATTAATACTTGGAAGAAGGCAGAGGGAATGCAAATGAACAGGCTGAGAGGCAGGAATATATCTGGAATTTTTGGCTAGAGTGGAGTCAGGACAAAGATGGACTCTGATCCTGTATTACGTAGTTACGTAGTAGCTTATGAAAATTTACAAGCTCCAGATAATAGATCCTGCAATGCTATGCATTTGATTATTAATTCATTTATTCCCTCCTTCATCAATTCATTATTCATCAAATATCTACTGAGCACCTTTAATTACAGCTTACATTTATGAAACATTTGGATATCCTAAGAACTGTTTTACATGCATATTTGAAAATCTTCACATAGCCTAAATAAAAATAGCTACTTTTCATATGAGAAAAAGTGATGCATCTAAAATATTTTTAAAATATGATGTCTATCTTCAAAGGGCTCATTACCTTATAAAGGAATTGAAATCACTGCTGTATAGTGTATAAGATAATTGATAAATACTATAGTTTGGTCAAGTTGAAAATATTTAGATAAAAGGAACAAATACCAACTCCTTTTACCCATGTTTCCCCCTGAAAATATAATTGTGGTGACAGTATTTTTTCTATGTCCTTTGTGTTTCTGAAAAACCCAAACATTTGTCAAGGTTTCCAAGTGCTAGTCTTTCTCATTCCACAAGAAAATGTCATGGAGTTTAGGAGTTCTACCACTTAACATAGGAGCTCTGCTAGCATAGTGCCTAAGGCACTTGACTGCTAACCCACCAGCCACTCCTCCGAAGGAAGTGGGGCAATCTACTTCTGTAGTGATGTTGTTGTTGTTGTTGTTTGCCGTCGAGTCGGCCCCGACTCATAGCGACCCCTCCTTGGGTTTCCGAGGCAGTATCACTACGGAAGTAGGATTGCCCAACCTTCCTTCCGAGGAGTGGCTGGTGGGTTTGAACCGCCAGCCTTCTGGTTAGCAGTCAAGTGTCTTAGCCACTATGCTACCAGAGCTCCTCAAGTGATACTGCCTGGGAAACCCAAGGAGGGGTCTCTATGAGTCGAGTCTGACTCGAGGACACATAACAACAACAACAGCACCATTTAACATCTTGGCCACCCAGAGTTCCCAGAAAGCCTGAATGTGACCCTGCCATTTCATCTTGACAGGTTCTTTAACATCATGGGGCTCATCTTCTAAAATGAAATGTGCATCAAGATGGTCCCTAATGTTTCCTAAGAAACTTTTGTGGTGGGTGTAAATTTGTGGAAAATAACTAAATGGATTCTAATAACTGAATTTAGTGCTCCATAGCACTTCCACAATCCCTTTCTGATTAATTATATATATTGTCTGCCCACTAATATGCTTTAAAAAAATAGTTTTACCCCTTGTTCCCATTATCATTTACTAAAATTCTATCAATCATCTTCTATGGATAGCAAATGTCTTAATTTCTCCTTTTATAAAATGCTGTCTCAACACCACTGGGAGTGGGAGGAGGAGCTACTGAGTTTAATTAACTAATAAATAATTGAAAAGCACTTTGCCACATAAAGTGTTTTGGACATTCTAAGAAGAGCCTGGATCTGGCTTCTGCACAGTTGAAATTGCAGAGATGAGTTGCTGCCTATGGGCCATATCTTCTGGAGAGCAAAAGGGCATTCTTTTCCAAAATGACTCTCTCATAATTTTGCTGTGATAGTAGAATACTTGATTGTATTTTCAGTATGGGCACATCTCATCAAAAACATCCAGTAGCATTTGCCAATGAATTTGTTTTATGAGATATTTTGAATTTTTCATCAAAAAGACATTGTTAGGCTGATAGTCATAATCATGATCAATTTGTTAGCATTACATTTTGATGATTGCTTCTTAGCCTTTTCTTGTTTGGTGGTGGTGGTGGTGGTCATGATGATGATGATAATGATGACGTTAATAATGGCATTTTTTTCATCCTGCCATGTCCATATGCGAAGTCAGGTGTTGCTAGGACCTTACATTAAGTTTGAAAATCGTTCAGCTTGATGTTTCTAACTCTTTGGAATGCTCAGGGCTTATTATTTCTAGTGACAAGGAATCTTTTCTATTAAAAAAGAACTCCACAAAATAATTACTAGTACTTATACCACAGGTTTTTTTTTTTTTTCCGTATAAATCATGAGTTGACGAACTACAGCTCATAGACCAAATCTTTCCTGTCACCTGTTTTTGTACAAGTTGTAAACTAAGAATTTTTCTTTGTTTTACATTTTTTGAATGGTTAAAAAGAATCAAAAGATGAAAGCTATTTTGTGTAACATGAAACTTATATGAAATTCAAGTTTCAGTGTCCATAAATAAAGTTTTTTAGAACACAGCCACATTCATTCAATTATGTATTACCTATGGCTCCTTTCACTCAATAATGACTGAGCTGAATAGTTGTGAGATAGGTCTTAGGACTCACAAAACCTAAAATATTTATTATCTGCTCTTCATAGAAAAAGTTTGATGACTCTTGGTATAAACTAGAATCAAAGTTTTATATATTGATAGATTATAAACTTGTAGTAAGTAAATTGCCTATCTCTGGGAAAAAAAAAATAGTTGTGAATCTGTCATATGTTTTAGGGCAATGGTTGGTGTGTTAGACTGGGTTCTCTAGAGAAACAAAAACCAGCAAAGCTTATATATATATATATATAGAGAGAGAGAGAGAGAGAGAGAAATTTATCTTAAGAAAATGGCTCAC
>NW_006921741.1:3884755-3900886 GCF_000298275.1 Orycteropus afer afer | reverse complement strand
CAGCCTTAGCTTCCGCAACCACAGGAGGCCAAGAAACTCAAGGCTGGCAGGCAGTACACTGGCTGTTGACTGCAACAAAAGACGAATCCAAGATCTCCAGGCTGAGTGGTGGGCTGCTCACTCATGGAAGGTTGTAGGCAGCACACCAGAGTCCCGATCCACAGAAGAATGTCTCTCTTCCCAGGATATCCCTGGATATCCTCGAAGAGGCCACACCCCTAGGGAAACTCCCCTTGGCAGATTGACCACTCAGAACACAGTCACCCAATCCTATCATGGGAACCACCACACAAAACTGGGGTCTAGCCAAGTTGACACACAGCTCCTACTATCACAGTTGGGGTTTAGCATTCAAGTGAAATTATTTTGGAAAAAGTGATAAAAATAAGGTAAAAAATTAAAAAAATATATTAGTACTTTGACAGTAATGCTCTTTTTCTGCTTTACTTCAGTTCTTCCATTTGTTCATTCATTCATTCACCAAAGTTTTATAATCTACCCACTGTAGAATATAAGGGTGTATAAGACAGAACTCAGCCCTTTCAAGTTCATAGCTGTATTAGTGTCTTAGGACTGCTGTAACAAAGTTCCATAAATTTTAACAACAGAAATTTATTGTCCCATAGTTCAGGAGTCTAGTAGTCTAAATTTAAGGTGTCATCTGGGCCATGTTCTCTTTGAAGGCCTAGGAGAAGATCCTTCATATCTCTCCTTACTTCTGATAGCCCCAGTTGCAACTTGGCTTCCAGCAACAGCATAATTCCCTCATCACATGGCTGACCTCCCTTTGTTTATCTCTGTGTGTCTCTTCTATTTTTATATTATACCAGTTTGATTGGATTAGACCCCACTCTACCCCAGTATAACCTAATACTAAATTAAAAGATAACATCTTTAAAGATCCTATTTCCAAACACGGTCACATTCCCAGCTATGGGATTGGAACGTCAAAGTATTTTGGGGACAAAAATCCATAACAGTAGTCTATTGGAGAAGACAGCCATGTAAACAAATAATTACAATGTATTGTGTTAAGTATATCCATACTTATATGTGCAAATTTTATCAGAGCCCAAAGGAGGAAGTGATTCACTATGGGAAAGTGGGATTAGCGTCTCAAAAAAAAAAAAAAAAGGATTATGTGAGTTGAATCTGAAGGATGAATAACAATTCTCCATGTTTAGAAGTATAATAGAGTAGGTTTGGAAGAGAAGCCAAGATCCACTGGACAGAAATGTAAGCGTGTGGAACACCAAAGTGTAGTAGTACATGACTAGAATGTTAAGCTTCATCAGAGGAAGAGTTAGAGTGTGAGTGGAAAAGATTGTGAAGAGTCTTGTCCAAGAAGCCGAGGAATTTATACAATATCTGGCAGTTAATAGAGAGTCAACTGAATTTCTAAGAAGGAAAAGTATGAATATTTGTGCACTTTGGAAAAAATACTCCAGCAGTGCCATAGAAGGTGGACTAGAAAAGAAAAAAGCTAGAAAGAGAAACTGTATTTCATTTGTGAGGTGATGGTCATTGTGAACAAAGGCCATCAGAAGGCTATTGAAGAAGGGTGCAGATTGTATTCCTTTTTGTCTTTATATCAAAATCAGCTTGATCCCTAGTAGTGGCTGAACATCTCAGATTTTAATCTTGGGGGGTTGGAAGCACAGAGAAGTCCTGCTGGTAGTTTTAGTGTTTGGTAGATAGTTTTAATTACAGTTGTTTTAAATTTTTGTTCTGAACTACATCTTTAATTTTGTGTGGATCCTTATGCTTTTAATTCCATGATAAGCAATGGCCTGGAAATTCTGGTTCTAGGGGCTCTTGATAATTCTAACTCCTGGGAGGTATCTTAGAAACCATCTTTGTAGCAAACTCATAAATCTCTGAGGAAGGCCATGCAGGCAATGGTGCAGAATTGTCCCCAGATGTGTTGAGATGTAAGGAGGCCCTATTCCATAAAACAGAAGTACAGCGACTCTGTTGAGGTTTCTTTCCCTGGTCCCGGGACTCACCCTATTTGAACACTTGTGTAGAGTTCATCAGCTGCTGTTTTCTGTTCCCAGTCTGCAAATCTCTTTAGCTGGATCTGGGCATGTATTGGCAGTATTTCTAATATCCTAGTGAAAGCACAGCTCCGCTATCTGAGGTTTCCTACTAAATTGAAATCTGCTCCTTGGCAGGACAATGGGTAATTTAGTCTATCTCATTTTGTCTGGGATGTGAGGAGTGGATTTGGGGATTATAGCAGACTTGGATTTCAGGGTGAGGTTTTTATCACATTATCTCCAGTGTCGAAGAGATCATGACAGTGCCAGAGACACAGGCATAAAAGGTTGCTTTTTCAGTAGATGGACTATTTAAGTGATATTAGATTTCTCAGATACTTACCTGTGACATTTGAACCTGAAGAAAAGGTGATCAATTTTTTTCTCCTCAGTTTCACAGAAAAACCACTACTAAGAAGTACTAGAAACTACAGTTTTCTGAGACTTAGGAGAGAGACTTTTTTTGTGAGCTAACTAGCTTTCCCAGGTTTGGCACAACAAGTAGAAGTAGTCTCATATAATAGAAAAATCATAAATGTTAGAGTTAGGTAAATATGAGTTAAAATATCACATACTTCCTGTTTATTAGACTTTGAGCAAGTTACTCTCTTAGAGGGTCATTTTTCTTATCTATGGACTTTCATTAGATTTTTGTGCAAAGTGAGAGAAATAGTATATATGTGTGTTTGTGTGTGTGTTCAGCCTCTGATAGAGTACCTGTGGAGTAGTAGGCACTCAATAAATGTGTTAGTGCCTTCCTAACTTTAGGAGTGATAGTTGACCTCAGTGATGATGAAAATGGGCTCCCTGGCACTAATTTCCATAACCAAGAAGGAGGCATCATGGATCAATCAAAAATCTTGAATCTAGAGGCAAAAGATCTGGGCTTGAATGATTACTCTGCCATGCAAGGTGAGAATCTGGATAAGTCATTTAGCTCTGTGAATCTCAGGTGCTTTGTCTACAAAACATGTATCTTACAGCATTAAACCATGCAGTACAATGTCTGTAGACGTGGACCCAATTATTGTGGCCTGAATCTTCTATAATTTGGTGAGATCTTTAAGAAAAGAGAATGTAAATTTTAATTGCAAAATTAAGCAGAAAATTTTGGAAGATTCTTATGAAAGTGAGGGCCGTTCATTAGCTTCAGGGTAACTCTGCCTCTGTGTTTATGTTGTATAAGAATATGTACATAATGCATCTACTGTAATAAATATTTATTGAATAGATTGACAGACAAATGAATATGAATTTATTAATGTGACAGTCATGAGACTTAGGTATAATAAATGGGGAAATAATGGAAATGGAAGGAAAATAACTCATTGAGGGTTTGACTCCTTAAATTCTAAAATTAAAAAAAAAAGTCCTCTAGCTTTGTGTAGGACATTTCAAAACAATAAGCACTTATTGAATACTATAGGTGTTAGGCACTGTGCTAGGCATAGAGGGTACAGTATATTACTTGAATGAATAATAAATAGAGATACAAGCTTACCAAAAAAAAAAAAAAAAAAAAAAAAAACCTCACTGCCGTCAAGTCATTTCCAACTGATAGCGACCCCTCTTTGGGTTTCCAAGGCAGTAGGCAGTATCTCTATGGAAGAAGATTGTCTAGTTTTCTTTCTGAGGAGTGACTGGTGAGTACAAGTTTAGGAATGCATATTATTCATTGCCATTCATTCTACTATATCCAGTACTCCCCCTGGATAGAGAAATGGAATTTGATTCTTTAAGCCTAAAAGAACTGCTTCTCTCACGACCTAGGTCTTTGGTGAGCAGGCAGCTTGGGAAGCTCATCGCCTTCAGGAAGTCCCCTTTACTCTGCAAGATCATTCACTAACCCTAATATTAAAAGGGCTGTTGGCTGGGCAATGCATTTGCTTTGGGACACTCAAATAATGCAACTGAAATGGTATCCTCCACAATGCAGGCAGTGTATTAGCTACCAGTAAGAGGGAATATCTGTCTTCTTTCAAGGGTTGGATTTCCCAGAGTGCCCTAACTTATGATTCCAGGCACATATTTTTTTTTTTTTTCAGTAAGAGCATCTCATGTTTACATGAGGCTTTACAGTTTACAAAGCACTTTTCACGTCTATTACCTAATGTGCTCTTAGCACAAGTTCCACAGGTGAGTATAAAATAATAAGGAGTAGGTAATTAAACCATCATATTGCTATTTTCAGATACAGAAACTAAATCTCAGGAAGTTTACATGACCTAGCAAAAGGTATATGGTGACAGGATGGCAGTAATGGTTGCATCCAACTAAGATCCAAAATGACTTTCTTTCCATATATTTTTACCTTTGATTTACAGTTTACAAAGATATTTCATATATATTATTATATATATATTTTTTTTACTTCTGGTGTCAGTTTGACTACAGTGATTGAGAATATCAGCTAGATATCTATTCCAGTTCCAGCATCATTGTTTACTAGCTGTGTGATCTTGAGCAAGCTATCTCACTTCACTGACCTCAGTTTCCTTCCTGGCAAAGTGAGGAAAAGAATGCCTTTCTTCAGAGATTCTACTTCTAAAGCACCTATGATACATTCTGGCACTTATTACTACTCAAAAGATGGCAGCTACCATCTCTATTGTTAACAATTCTATGAGTTAAGAAGTACTACGACCACTTTGAAAATGGGAGAAGGCAAAAGAAAATCTATTAGATTTCAGTGGTCCTTGAGAGAAAAAGGATGTGTATGTCAGTAGGATATGAGATGCAAGATTCTTGCTTTGGCTACCATTATCAAGATTGTTGGCCCACTTTTCTCTCAGATGAAGGAACTTAACACTTTGGGCTTCAAGGTTTTTCAGTGACCAGTGTAGGTTTCAGATGAATGGAGATGAGAGCAATAAATTTTTGTCAGGTGTTCCCTTTCCCTCCCCCTCTGGAGGCAGCCCTGCTCTGTTTGCACCTTTAATAAATTGAGGTCAACCTACTATCAAATCAAGTTCCCCCTGCTGCAGGTGCCAAAACATGTATGGAGCAGTTCACAGAGGTGTTGCATTTGTATTCCAAAATGAGCTGGCGATCCCCATGGTGCCACTCTTTACCATACAGAGCTTTTGAAAGAGTGTAATTGTGTTGAGATGTGTTATCTCATCCATTTATATTTACCCCAGACAGGTACAACTGGCAGGAGAAATTGAGAGCTGTTTGCAGCAAACTGAAAGAATAACAGGCAATGCCAGTGTCATCCCCATTGGGACAACTGCTACATTGGAGCATTTGCCTTATTCATGGATGCACTTTCAATTCATGGTGAGACAGGGAGCTGGTTTGGGTCCCCATGGTGTGGCAGTGCACTGTGTTTAACAGCTCCAGATTCCCTCATATGTGGGAACCATTCCATCATAACTCATTTTCTATATTTCTCACAATGAATAGATGTGAGCACTGGGGAAGATCATCCAGGACTCATTTATATGTGGCTCTACAAATCATTAAATGAATTTTTCAGCAAATTGACCTTCCTAATTTAGTTTTAGGAGCTCTGGTAGCATGGTAGTTAAGGCACTTGACTGATAACCAGAAGGCTGGTGGCTCAAACCCACCAACCACTCCTTGGAAAGAAGGTTGGGCAATCTACTTCCACAGTGATACTGCCTCGGAAACCCAAGGAGGGGTCGCTATGAGTTGGGTCTGACTCAATGTGAAGTAGCAACAACAATTTAGTTTTTCTCAGACTTTTAACTTTCAATTCACGTTTTTCTTAATGAAAAAGAAGTATCTCTAGCTATCACTAAGGGCCTGGGAAAATTCTCAAGATGCAATTTTAAAAATTAACTTTATATCAAGAACTCAGATAGAATATCAATATACCAATATTCCCATTGCTTACTGAACATGTATATATGAGAAGTACTGGGGCAGACTTGCTGATGAGATAGGTAAGAATCCCTCAGTGTGGTTGAGGAAGCCAAAATGCTTCAGGTAATTATGTAAACTGGATATTGCTGAGACTTCTGCTCCATGGAGATGTTGTCAAAGTTTGATTGAATTATAGTTCCAGTGTCTGGAACAGTAAAGAGTTCTCCTGACACTTTCTGCAAGTTTCTGTAACTTACTTTTTATTTCTTCCTGCCTTAGTGCTTCTGTATCCACACAGGTATTCTCTTCTGTCCTAATCAGTGCAAATATAAAGCACAGCCTTTTTCCCAATTTTCCCTTAACATTTTATTTCCTTCAGACAGTGAGAGTGAGTACTTTACTGAAGAGCTAGGTATTCACATTTTAGATCAATGAAATTTCCAACTATGTTGCTAGCTTCCTCTCTACCGCTGTCCCTAGTGCTATTTCCCTCATATTCCTTTTCTCTTTTTAAAGCTTTTTTTCCTTCTCCTTCAACATATGCTCTCCTTCTCTGCTTGTCTTCCAGGAAGCAGCTCCATCAAACAGGACCACTCTTCCCACTTGTGGAGGACAAGTGTCTGTAGAGGACTTTGAAAAAAAAAAAAAAAAAACTCACTGCCCTCGAGTAGATTGTGAATCATAGTGACCCCTCCTCAGGTTTCCAAGGCAGTATTTCTGTGGAAGTAGATTGCCCAATCTTCCTTCCGAGGAGTGGCTGATGGGTTTGAACCAACAGCTTCTGGTTAGCAGTCAAATGCCTTAGAGCTCTTGGGCTTATCAAAACATCTTCCTCTCTCTTTTAAAACAAGATGTCCTTCTATAATGGGGCTTTTTAAGAAAATAACATCTTTCCATATTGTTATAACCATAACAGTATAAGTGTGATGAAAGCTATATAAGACCATTGTGAAACAGAGAGAAATCCAAAAATCAAATCCATCAAGTTGATTCCGACTCCTAGAGACCCCCATTAGGTTTCTAAGGCATTAAATCTTTACAGAGGTAGATTGCCCAGTCTTCTCTCCATGGAGTGGCTGGGGGGTTTGAACCGCCAACCTTCTGGTTAGCAATCAGTTGCCTTAGGCATTTCACAACCAGCGCTCCTTGAGACAGAGAGAAGGAAGTCGTAACCCTAAACAATGAGTGAAGTTGGCCAGACAAAAGTGGTAGGTGGCAGTAGGGTAGGGAGGTAGGTCCCTCTAAACAGAGGGACAAACATAACCAGATGTTCAGATGTGAGAAACAGCGTGATATGTGGAAGAAATTGCAAGTCAATGTTTTAAAGCATGAAAGGAGTGGAAGGAATAGTATAAGTTGAGGCTGGAGAGGTAAAAAGGTGGGTTAGGGAGAGCCTTGAGTCACAACTTAAGGAACTTAGATCTGGTCACATAGGCAATGGGGATCCACTGACAGGTTTTAGCATGGGATAGACACAGTGAGGTTTTTGTTTTGGATTGATATCTCTGGTGGCTATGGGTGTCTGTAATTCAGAGATCCAGAATAGGAAAACCCTAGATTACCATCTAGTTCATAACAAATTCACAGAAGTTGATTTTCAAGTGTGACTTCCTTCACAGCACACTAGTTACATCATCCACCAGTCTGGCCATTCACTGCCTGGCATTTTGAGGTGCAGCTCTCATGCTTTATAAAAACTAAAAAACCCAAACCCACTGCCATCGAGTCAGGTCAAACACATAGTGACCTCTCCTTGGGTTTCTGAAGCAATATCACTATGGAAGTAGATTGCCCAGCCTTCCTTCTGGAGTAGATGGTGGGTTTGAACCTCTAAAGGACTCACAGGGATGGCCACAGCAAATGAGAACCCTTCCCTTCCACCCAGCTGAGCAGTCCACTACTTTGTTTGAGGGGAGTTTTGGAATACAAGAAACAAATGTAAAAATCTTCAAGCTCATTTGCTAAAGGTAAAGTAGTTGAATTTTAGGGGGTTGCTGTTTCGTAGTAATGTTTGAGGGATAAAATAGACTATATCTCCTAAGAGAAATTCCTCTTAATGCAAGAATGAGTAAAATACTTACTATTAGTTTTTGTATAGCTTCTGGCTCTGAAATGTGCAGAATCCTGTGTGTTTCCAGATGATAAAAAGACAAGAAAAATTTGGTCTTTTACCAGTGAGAAGTAGGGGAAAGTTACACTATGATACTAAAAATTTGAGTAATATAAAAGGTTTCTGTTAGGTTTGTGACCAGCATCAGAGAATTTTTGTATCACAAATGTTTAAATACATGGTGGGTAAAGAGCCTATGAGAACCATGAGTAGAATCAGTGCTTAGCTGGTCCAGAAGGACCATTTCTCTATAATTCTGAGATCTGTCTAGGATTGTCTATGATGTCTCGTATTGCACCCGACATTTTCAGTCAGGCATCTTCAGCCAATCTGGGCATTGGTTTCTGTTCCACACTAGGACATTTCTTCTGAGCATTAGCTCACATTCTTTATTTTTCTTTTCTTCTTCCCTATTGTAAAGTATAGAAGAAGGAGCTTGGCTCTTACAGTAAACAAACCTGACTTTGGATCATCTTACGGTTAGGTAGCAATGGGAAGAAAGTTAATTATTATCTCTGTGTCTCAGTTATCTCATCTGGCAAATTCACATATTATGCCATTTCTTACAGGATTGCTGTGAGGATTCATAATACAATTTGGTGTTTGGCAGAGTGCCTGGCACATGAGTGCTCAAATAATGATCATTGTTCTGGCTGTTGTGTCAATCCGTCTTGTTGAGGGTCTTCTTTCTTGCTAACCTTATACTTTATCAAGTATGATGTCCTTCACCACAAACTTGTCCGTCATGATAACATGTCCAAATTATGTGAAACGAAGCCTCGCCATTCTTGCTTTTAAGGAGCATTCTGGCTGTATTTCTTACAAGACAGGTCTGTTCGTTCCTCTGGCAGTCCATGGTACAATCAGTACTTTTCACCAATACTGTAATTCAAATGCATCAATTCATTCTTTATTCATTGTCCAGCTTTCCCCTGCATATGAGGTGATTGAAAATACCATACTTGGGTCAGGCACACCCCACTCCTCAAAATGATCTCTTTGTTTTTTTTTTATCCATAAAGAGGTCTTTTGCAGCAGAATTGCACAATACCGTATGTCATCTGATTTCTTGACTGTTGCTTCCATCAGTGTTGACTGTGGGTCCAAGTAAAATGAAACCCTTGACAGCTTCAATATTTTCTCCTTTTATTATGATTTTGCTTACTGATCCAGTTGTGAGAATTTTTGTTTTGTTTATGTTGAGGTATAATCCATGCTAAAGCCTGTAGTGTCTAATCTTCATCAGTAAGTGCTTCAAGTCCTCTTCCCTTTAAGCAAGACAGGTTTTGTCATCTGCATATTGCAGGTTGTTAATGGGTCTTCCTCCAAAACCGATGCCACATTCTTCTCCACGTGGTCCAGCTTCTCAAGTTATTAGCTCAGCACACAGATTGAATAAATATGGTGAAAGGATACAGTCCTGACACATAGATTTCTTTGTTTTAAACCATGCAGTATCCCTCTGTTCTATTCAAATTCTGCCTCTTGGTGTATGTAGGTTCTGAAATTACCACTCTTTGCAATACTATCCATAATTTGTTATGATTCACACAATTTAAGGCCTTTGCATAGTCAATAAAACACAGATAAATATCTTTCTGGTATTCTCTGCCATCAGCCACAATCCATCTGAAATTAGCAGTTGTATCCCTCTTTCCACATCCTGTTCTGAATCCATCTAGATTTTTATGGAAATTCCCTGTTGATGTATTACTGCAATGATTTTTAAATTATTTTCAGCAAAGTTTTACTTGCATGTATTATTAATGATATTGTTCAATAATTTCTGCATTCTGTTGGATCACCTTTCTTTGGAATGGACAAAAATGTAGATCTTTTCCAGTTATTTGGCCAGTTTGCTGTCTTCCATATTCCTTGGGATAGATGAGTGCATGCTTCCAGCACTGCATCTGTTTGTTGAAATGTCTCAGTTGGTATTCTGTCAATTCCTGGAAACATGGTTTTCACCCATGCATTCAGTGCAGCTTGAATTTCTTTCAGTTTTTCAAAACCATTGGTCTTGATCTTAGGTTACTTACTGAAATACTTGAGTGTTGACTAATTCCTTTTTGGTGCAGTGACTCTGTGTACTCCTTCCATCTTCTTTTGATGCTTCCTGTGTTGTTCAATATTTTGTCCATAGAACCCTTCAGTATTGCCACATGAGACCTGAATTTTTTTCTTCAGTTCTTTCAGCTTGAGAAATGCCAAGCGTGTTCTTCTCTTTCGTTTTTCCAATTCCAGGTATTATTTCATTATATTACTTTGCTGGTTGAGCCATTCTATAAAATATTCTGTTCTATTCTAATTCTTTATATTTTCCTTTTGTTTAGTTATGCTCTACATTCAAGAGCAAGTTTCAATACCTTTTCTCATCTTTTCTTTCTTGTCTTTTTAATGTCCTTTTGCTTTCTTTATATATGATGTCCTTGATGTCATCCCATAACTCATCTAGTCTTTGATCATTAGTGTTCAATTTGTCAAATCTATTCTTGAGATGCTTTCTAAATTTAGGTGAGGTAGATATACTCAAGGTCATACTTTGGCACTAATGGGTGTTTTGATTTTCTTCAGCCTCAGCTTGAACTTGCCTATGAGCCCCTCACCTTGTTCTGACCAACAATATTGGGTTCTCAATCATCTCTTTCTTGAGATGTACTCAATATGTTTCCTGTGTATTCTATCTGGTGTGGTCCAAGTTTACATTCACCATTTATGTTTTCTAAAAAAGGTATGACAATGAATAATTCATTGGTCTTGCAAAATTTTATCATGTGATCTCCAGCATTGTTTCTGTCACCAAGGCCATATTTTCCAACTTCCAGTCCTTTGTTTCCAACTTTCATATTCCAACCATCTTTAATTATCAATTAATTTTGATTGCATTTAAATCAATTTCACACTGCAGGACTTGGTAGAAATCTTCAATGGTTTCATTTTTGGTGTTAGTCGATGGTACATAAATTTGAATAATTGTTATATTAGCTTGTCTTCCTGAAAGGCATATGGATATCCTATCACTAACAGTGTTATACTTCAGGAAAAATCTTGCAATATTTTTTTTGATGTTGAATGTGACATCATTCCTCTTCAATTTGTCTTTCCTGGCATAGTAGACCATGTGATCATCCAATTCAAAATGGTCATTACCAGTCCATTTCAGCTCACTAATGCCTGGGATATGGTTATTTATTATGTTCCACTTCATTTTTAACAGCTCCTTACATTCCTTGATTCATACTTCATACATGCCATGTTCTGATTAATAATGGATGTTTGCTGCTTTTTATTCTCAATTTGAATAATGCCTTATCAGCATGATAAGCAATGAAGGTCTTGAAAGCTTTACTACAGCCAAACCACTAAAGTCAACTCTACTTTGAGGAGGCAGCTCTTCCTCATCTGTATCTTGAGTGCTTTCCAACCTGAGGGGCTCAGCACTATATCAGAAGTATTCCATTGCTACTAATAAAGTTTTTACTGGCTACTTGTTTTGGAAGTAGATTGCCAGGACCTTCTTCCTGGTTTGACTTTGGGGGCTCCACTGAAACTGTCCACCTTGGGTGACCCTGCTAGTATTTGAAATATAGATTGCATAGCTTCCAGCATCACAGAAACACAGAAGCCACCACAGTATGACAAACTGAATTATGACTGGTAATCTTACCTGTAAGTAAATTTAGCCCAACCCTAGGACAATTCCTTGGGCCAATATTTGTGTATGTGAATGCTTAATTTTGTATGAATCAAGTCTAAAACAATTAATGAAGGTATTGGGATCCTCTTCTCATGTATATATTCCTTCTGTATACAGATATGTCAGCAAACACCTTTAAGGATAAACAGTCCTCCTTTTAAATATCAAGGAAGAGATAATATAGCTAGATAGATAAATGTTCTCAAAAGACCAACAAGAAAAGGACAAATTTTAGCTTAGTTTGGTACTAGCCCTATAGTCTGAAGCAAGTTGTGACAATACAGTGAGCCAATGAAAATGACAAATACGTTGCACCACCATATATAACTTCAATTTGCATATTGTGCTCATATAGTACCACTCAGCCTCCTTGTTGTTGTTGTTGTTGTTATGTGCCGTCGAGTCAAACCCGACTCATAGCGACCCCTCCTTGGGTTTCCGAGGCAGTATCACTACGGAAGTAGGATTGCCCACCTTCCTTCCGAGGAGTGGCTGGTAGGTTTGAACCGCCAGCCGTCTGGTTAGCAGGCAAGTGTCTTAGCCACTATGCTACCAGAGCTCCCCTCAGCCTCCTTAACCCCTTGTAATTCTCTGTACTGTAGAAGAAGCAAATTCACCCACTCTGTAGAATAAGGCTAGAGAAAAGCTTTGTTCATGCCTCCAAATCCTAAATGTTATGTGTTCTCAAAGAATTTTGCATTTCCAGCAGGAAAGAGTTGCCAAGATAGTCTAAGAGAACCACCAAGAGGCTGTGGCTTTTAAAAATCATTTCTAAGTGATGTGGTTTAAAAGAAAGATCCAGGATATAAGATCCATTGCCAACACTGATATTGCATATTGCTTTATGAAATTGTTTTCAATTTCGTCTTGTTTAAGTCTCTGTACGGTAAAGATTCCTGGGTTGCTATGGAAAATGTGCATTTAAACTGACTGCTATGGTAACTAGTCACATATGGTTAAGAGGCATAACAAGGCATAGGATTTGGATAACTAATTTGAGCATTTTATTGTACCGTGCAATCTGTGCATGGGAAGCTAAGCAATCTGATAATTTTTTGATTTTAGGTGTACAAAAGAGTATCAGACATTAGTTTCTGTATTTACATTGTAAATTGTTGTCTCCCTTCTGATTTCAGGATTGTCCACACTGTATGTGACTATAATGCTGTGTCATTGTGTCTTCATTTGTCAGCTTATAAGTTCAATCGGTTTCATGATTGAATAGATACATTTCATTTAACTTGAATCCCAAGTATTAAGCCTCCTCTTGTTTCACAATGTAAGAAAGATTTAATTAAATAAATTTCTATTACTTCATCACTAGTTTATTTCAAATCAATTTAATACATATTTATTTAATATGATGCCGTGTATAGATCATGCTGCTCCTGTATTCTATCCCTGAAATGGTTTTCTCCATAGCTTAACCTAGAATAAGGATTGATGCATGGTAGATATGGAATAACTATGGAATTATTTATTAAAGCTCAGTTCCAGTAGGCTTTCATGACACCCTTGTCCCAGGCTAGGTTATGCTGCCCACAATGTTTATATTGTTTCAGAATGATAGTTTAAAAAAAAAAAAAAAAACCACTTCTGTCTCTTACTAGACTCAATTCTTTAAGACAAAGAATTTGTTTCATTCTATTTGTATCTCCATGGCATGGTATTACTTTCATTGCAAAGTAGAACTATGTAGAACACACACACACACACATAGTGCTTTAGGTGCAAATTTACAGAGCAGAAATTGTTTTACATTCAACATTTCATGTACATTTGGTTTCATTCCCCAATTGCCATCCCAACCCTAACGCACACTCCTCCTCTCCCTTCCCAGTAACCCCCTGCTAAGCCCTTCTTAGTCATGCACTCCTGTCTGTCCAGCTTTCCTTCATGTAATTGTTGCTCCTCTGGTGCCCCATGGCTGATTGCTCCAAGGGATGTATCTCCGTAGAGTAGATGGGTGCATTTCCCTGGGTTGAGTGTTCTGCACATTACTCTCTTGTTTACTACTGGGCTGAGAGTCAGCACTTGGGAGTGAATTTTATCCCAGGCCCAAAGTCTATCACAGGGCCATAGTCTTGGAGGTCCCACCAGACTATATCCAACCAGTAATTCTGGTCATTATTGTGTTTTGTGATTTTGTTCCATGTTCTTCCTCTCACTCTATCCAGGATCTCCAGTTATGATTCCTTCCTGAGTGGTTGGCATTGGTAGCTGGGCACTATCTAGTTCTTCTCATGTTGAGGTGCATCTTGTCCAGATTGTTTCCAAATACCTTTTTTTTTTTTTTCCACTCTTCTTCACTTCTGATGATAGGAGACCATTAGCTGCATCTTAGATAGCTGCTTGAAAGTTTTTAAGACCCTAGTCACTACTCATCAAAGTAGATTATGGAATAAGATTTTTATGTATTTTGTTGTGCCAATTGAGTCTGGTGTCCCCCAATACTATGGTGCTGGTTTAGTAGATATGGTGGCTCTCTCTCTCACACTGGCTGGCTGGCTATGAGGGATCACTCTATGTCTGTCTTCCGTTGCTTCTGTAATTATTGCAGTTACTATATATCGCTAGGATCTGTGCAAGATTAGCCTCAGCTGAATCTATCTTTGGTCTAGAGTATAATCCTGTTCACTGGCCCCCATCTGATCTTCTCAGATGTTTATGTGTTTATCCGTAGCCTGGTGTTTGGTGTTAATGGTAATGCAGTATTGTGGATATACTGGTATTAGCCTCTGTCTTTTATATCTTATGTGCACAATTTGGTGTTCTCCCTTTCCCCAAAGTTATCATGGTGGTCACAGATTTTTTTTCATACCATTCTTCCTCTTATTCAACTCAATGTGTGGCCCCCAACTAATCTGATACTATCCCCTCCTCTTCCCTCTCATCCCTGGTAACCTACAAGGTGAGTTCCCTTCCCTAAACAAACCCTTCCTTGACTTTTTACAGTAATGGGCTGATACAATATTTGTTCTTCTGTGATTGACTTATTTCATTCAGTGTAAAGTCCTCCAGGTTTATCCACATGAGGTGATTCACGCATCCTTCATTGTTCTTTAATGTAGCATAGTATTCCATTGTGTGAATGTACCATCATTTGGTTATGCATTCTTCTGCTGATGGCCATTTAGGTTGTTTCCATCTCTTTGCTATAGTGAATTGTGCTGCGATGAACATGGCTGTGCATATGGCTGTTCATGTCCTGTCTCTCACCTCTTTAGGATATATTTCTAGTAATGGAATTGTTGGTTCAAATGATACTTCTATTTTCAGTTTTTTAAGGAACACCATACCTTTTGCCACAGAGCTCTGGTAGCATAGCCTAAGGCACTTGACTGCTAAACAGAAGGCTGGTGGTTCAAACCCACCAGCCACTCCTCGGAAGGAGGGTTGGTCAATCCTACTTCTGTTGTGATACTGCCTCGGAAACCCAAGGAGGGGTCGCTATGAGTCGGGGCTGACTTGACAGCACATAATAACAACACAACAACAACAACTAACAGTGTATGAGAGTTCCAGTCTCTCCACAGCCTCACCAGCATTTGTCATTTTCTGTCCTATTTTTGCTATTGTTGCTGGGGTGAGATGATATCTCATTGGTTTGATTTGCATCTTTCTAAATGGCTCTGGTGGTGTAGTGCCTAAGTCACTGCCAACCGGTTGGTGGTTCAAACACACCAGCCACTCCTCAGAAGGAAGGTTGGGCAATCTACTTCCATAGTGATTGTTGTTGTTGTTGTTGTTAGGTGCCGTTGAGTTGTTTCTGACTCATAGCGACCCCATGCATAGCAGAATGTAAGAGTGCCCAATCCCGCACCATCTACATGATCCCTGCTACACTTGAGCCCATCATCGCAGCCACAGTGTCAATCCATCTCGTTGAAGGCCCCCCCTTTTTCGTCAACCTTCCACCCTACCAAGCATGACATCCTTCTCCAGGGAATGGTCCCTTCTGACAATATGACCTAAATAGGTGAGACAAAGTCTGGCCATTCTCACTTCCAATGAGCATTTCGGGTGCACTTCCTCCAGGACAGACCTATTAGTTCTTTTAGCAGTCCATGGAACTTTCAGCATTCTTCACCAGCACCACAACTCAAAAGCATCAACACTTCTTCGGTTTTTCTTATTCATGTTCCAGCTCTCACATGCATATGAGGCAATTGGAAATATCATGGCTTGTGTCAGGTGCACCTTGGTCCTCAAGGAGACATGCTTGCTCCTCAGCACTTGAAACAGTTCTTTTGTGGTTGACCTTCCCAATGCTACATGTTGTCTAATGTCCTGACTGCTGCTTCCATTAGCATCGATTGTAGAACCAAGCAACGTGAATTCTTTGAGAACCTCAAACTTCTCTCCATTTATTGTGATGCTGCTCATTAGTCCAGTTGTCAGGATTTTTGTTTTCTTTATATTGAGACGTAATCCATACTGCAGACTGTATTCTTCAA
>NW_006921741.1:3879024-3882736 GCF_000298275.1 Orycteropus afer afer | reverse complement strand
ATATTTCGTACATTCCATGTTCCAATGATTAATGGATGTCTGTAGCTGTTTCTCTTCAATTTGAGTGGTGCCACATCAGCAAATGGAGGTCTTGAAAGCTTTACCTTATCCATAGGAGTAAGGCTGGGTTTACTCAGATGATGCAGCTCTTTCCTAGTCCTATTTTGAGAACCTTCTAACCTAACTGGACCATTCATAAAGTTGCACATAATTGTATCAAACAGTGTTTCTTTGCTATTCATGAGGTTTTCCCTGACCAATTCTTTGAGAAGTGGATGGTCTCTTCCTTCTTCATAGTCTGTCTCAGTCTGTAAGCTGGGCTGATAACCTGTGTACCATGTGCATCCCGCTGGGTTTGAAACACCAGTGGCTCAGCCTCAAAACTCACATCAACACATCACCATAATAGGACAAACCTACAGACAAGTTTGTCTCCCTGTTGGAAACCTCTCGTCCCACCCTTACCTGGGTCCCTGTGGCTGACTGCTCCTCTGTCTGGGTTCCTTGCTTTTAATCCCCTTTCTCCCACTCTCTCATCCTGCTGCTTTGGGCATGCCTGGGTTCTCTCTCCTCACCTGGATCCCTGCAGCTATAGCCATAATGATACTGCCTCACAAACTCAAGGAGGGGTTACTATGAGTCGGATCCGACTCCACAGCAGTGGTTGTGTTGCATAATGGCTAATGATCATGAGCAATTCCTCATGTGTTTTTTGGCTGCCAGCATATTGTCTTTAGTGAAGTGTTTGTTCATATCCCTTGCCCATTTTTTAATTGGATTGTCTTTTTAGTGTTGAGGTGTTTAAGTTTTCTATAGATTTTGGAGATAAGTCCTTTTTCAGACATGTCATAGGCATATAATTTCTCCCAATCTGTAGGTTGTCTTTTTACCCTTTTTATGAAGTCCTTTGATATGCATAAGAATCTAATTTTTAAAAGGTCCCAGTCATCTAGCATTCTGAGTTATGCTTGATAGTTTATTTATGCCATAAATTAGGGCCCCTAGATTTGCTCCTATTTTATCTTTGATTAATTTCATAGTTTTGAATTTTACATTTAAGTCTTTGATCCAACTTGAGTTTGTTTTTGTGTATGGTGTGGGTTATGGATCTTGTTTAATTTTTCTGCAAGTGGATATCCAATTTTGCCAGCACCATTTGTTAAAGAGGCTATCTCTTCCCTATTTAATGGGTTTTGGTCCTTTGTCAAAGATCAGCTGTCCACAGATGGATGGGTCTATTTCTGGATTTTCAATTCTGATCCATTGGTCTAACTATCTGTCTATCATTGTACCAATACCATACCGTTTTGACTACTGTGGCTGTGTAGTAGGTTTTGAGATCTGGGAATGTGAGACCTCCCGCTTTGTTGTTGTTCTTCAGTAGTGCTCTGCTTATCTGAGGTCTCTTTTCTTTCCATTTGAAGTTAGTAATTGGTTTTTCCATGTCCTTAAAAAATTTAGTTGGAATCTGCATTAGGATTGCTTTAAATGCATAGATTGCTTTGTATAGTATTGACATTATCACCATATTCAGTCCTCTTATCCATGAACAAAGCATGGTTCTTCCATTTAGATCTCTTGTAGTTTCTTGTAGGAGTGCTTTATAGTTTTGTTTGTATAGGTCTTTTGTGTCTCTGGTAAGATTTATTCCTAGATATTTTATCTTTTTAGTAGCTATTGCAAATGGTTTTGTTTCCCTTATTTCTTTATCAGAGGACTCTTTGTTGGTGTAGAGGAATCCAAATAATTTTTGTATGTTGACCTTGTATCCTGCCACTTTGCTGAACCTCTCTATTAGTTCCAGTAGTTTGTTTTTTTGTTTTTTGTTTTTTGCTGAGTCTCTTGGGTTTTCTATGTATAGGATCATGTCATCCACAAATAGAGATAGCTTTACTTCCTCTTTGCCAATTTGGATGCCCTTTATTTCTCTTTCTTGCCTTATTTCCCTGGACTTCTTACACAATGTTAGTATTAGCCTCTGTCATTTATAGATAGAAAGCATCTTTGTCTGGTTCCTGTTCACAAGGGTAATGCTTTGAGACTTTCTCCATTAATAATAATGTTGCCATTAGCTTTGCATATATGCCCTTTATTATGTTGAGGAATTTCCCTTCTACCCCTTTTTTGCTGAGAGTTCGGAAAAGGAATGGGTGTTGGATTTTATCAAATGTCTTTTCTGTGTTCATTGATATAATCATATGCTTATTTTCTTTTGTTTATGTGGTGGATTACATCGATTGTTTTCTGATGTTGAACATCCTTGCATACCAGGTATGAATCCCACTTGGTCAGGATGTATTATTTTTTTGATATGTTGTTGGATTCTGTTGGCTAGAATTTTGTTGAAGATTTTCACATCTATATTCATGAAGGATATTGATCTGTAGTTTTCCTTTTTAGTGGTGTCTTTCCTTGTTTTGGTATCAGTGTTATGATTGCTTCATAAGATGAGTTTGGAAGTATTCTGTCTTTTTCTATGTTCTGGAATAGCTTAAATAGTATAAGTGTCAGCTCTTCCCTGAATGCTTGGTAAAATTCTGCAGTGAAGCCATCAGAGCCAGGACTTTTTCTTGTGGGATTTTTTTTTTTTTATGATCTGTTCAATTTCTTCCTTTGTTATGGGTCTGTTCAAGTATTCTATCTCTGACTCAGATAGTTTGGGTAGGTCTTGTGTTTCTAGAAACTTGTCCATCTCTTCTAGATTCTTGAATCTGTTGGAGTACATTTCTTCATAATATTCTGTCAATATCTTTTTTATTTCAGTTGGTTCTGTTGTGATGTCACCCTTTTCCTTTATTATTCTTGTTATTTCTTTCTCTTCTCTTTCTTTTCTTTTGTTAGTCTTGCCAATAGTTTGTCAATTTTGTTCATCTTTTCAAAGAACCAGCTTCTTTTTTGTTGATTTTCTCTATTGATTTTTTTTTGTTTTCTGTTTTGTTTATTTCTGCTCTGATCTTTATTATTTCCTTACTTCTGGATACTGTAGGATTATTTTGTTGTTCTTTTTGTGATTGTTGGAGTTGTTGAATTAGAGTGTTGATTTTATTTCTTTCATCTTTCTTGATGTGTGCATTTAGTGCTATGAATTGACCTCTGAGTACTGCTTTTGCTGTGTCCCATAGGTTTTGGTATGATGTATCTTCATTGTCGTTTGTTTCTAGGAATTTTTAATTTTGTAGCATTGTGGTCTGAGAAGATACTTTGTAATATTTCAATATTTTTTAATTTATTGAGGGTTTTTTTATGTCCTAACATATGATCTATTCTGGAGAATGATCCTTTTGCACTGGAGAATAATGTGAATTGTGCTTTTGTTGGGTGGAGTGCTCTGTATATGTCTATAAAGTCCAGTTGGTTGATTGTGTTGTTGAATTCTTCTGTATCTTTGTTAAGTTTTTTTTTTTTTTTCCTGGTTGACATGTCCCTCTTTGAGAGGGGTGTGTTAGAGCCTCCTACTGTTATTGTAGAGTTGTCTATTTTCCCATTCAATTCAATTAATATTTGCTTCATGTATTTTGGAGCACTTTCATTGGGTGCATAGATATTTATTATAGTAATGTCCTCTTGTTCAATTGACCCTTTCATCATCATATGTTGTTGTTGTTGTTGTTATGTGCCGTTGAGTCGGCCCCGACTCATAGCGACCCCTCCTTGGGTTTCCGAGGCAGTATCACTACGGAAGTAGGATTGCCCAACCTTCCTTCCGAGGAGT
>NW_006921741.1:3878338-3878794 GCF_000298275.1 Orycteropus afer afer | reverse complement strand
AGGTATGGATTGAATGCTGTCATTCTATTGTGTTTTCTTGTCATGTTGTTAGAGTTTCCTTGGTCCATATTCTTTTCTGTGCTAAATTCATTTTTTTTTTCTTGTCAAGTGTTTCCTCTCCTTTCTTCTTTATTGTTGATTTTGTGCTTACTAAGCCCATATGTTTACCTTCTTTCTGGGTTTGCTTAGGGGGGTTGTTAATTTTCTCTGTGGTTACCTTGAGTGAATTCTTGTCTCTATATTTTTGAAACAGTCTGTTCTATAAGGACATTGTTCTGTTTTCCTCTCCATTTGGAAGTTTTGTACCTACAACTTTTATTCCCTCTATTTGCTTAGTTGCTGGTGTTGTGTGAAGATTGACTTGCTTTTTGTGTGTACAGTGTTTTATGGGCTTATTTTGAGTGTCTATTTCTGCTTTTTCGGGCTTGTGCTTACTCACTGATCTGCACTGAACAC
>NW_006921741.1:3870594-3875335 GCF_000298275.1 Orycteropus afer afer | reverse complement strand
GCGGGATCGGGCAGTGTTTCGTTCTGCTGTGCATGGGGTCGCTATGAGTCGGAAACGACTCGACGGCACTTAACAACAACAACAACAACATTTCTGCTTTGTCTTTAGTGTTGATGTCACATGTCCTGATTTTGTTGTTCTCTTTTGTGCGTTCTTTATTGGAAGGACTTCCTTAAGCATTTCTTGTATGGTTGGTCTGGTTTTCACAAAATCCCTTAATTTCTGTTTTTCTGAGAATGTCTTGATTTCACCCTCATATTTGATGGACATTTTGGCTGGATATAAGATTCTTGGTTGGAAGTTCTTTTCCTTCAGTGTTTTATATACACTGTCCCATTGTCTTCTTGGCTGCATGGTTTCTGCTAATCGATAACTCAATAATCAGAACTCAGCCTAACTGGTTGTCCGTTGTAGGTGACATTTCTTTTTTTCCTGGGGTGCTTGCAAGATTCTTTCTTTGTCTTTGGTTTTGGAGAGTTTGATTATGATATGTCTGGGTGACTTTCTCTTGGGATCTATCCTGTATGGGGTTCTTTCAGTTTCTTGAACAAATATCTTTTCTTCCTTCATGATATGGGGGACATTTTCTGTTAGCGAGTCTTCCACAATTTTCTCAGTGGTGGTTTTTTTTTTTTTTCATCTTTTCTTGTTCTGGAATTCCAATGAGACATATGTTGTTTCTTTTCATGTCATCCCATATAACTCTTAGGTTCTCTTCATTTCTCATAAATCTTTGTTATGATTTTTCTTCATAGGATGGTGTCAAGTGATTTATCTTCTAGTTGGGAAATGCATTCTTCAACCAGTTCTGGCCTATTCTTTTGTGCCTCCACTGTGTTGTATAATTCTGTACTTTAGTATTCATCTTATGGATTTCTAACTGCTGTTTTTGTATGAGTTCTGATTGTGTATTAATCTTGTTATTTTGTTCTTGAGTGGTTTTCCTGAATTCTTCCAGAGTACTGCCTGTATTCTCCTTAGTTCTGTTTGAGGTTTCCTTAAGCTCTTGTAGAGTTCTATAAAGATATGTTCTAAATTCCTTCTTGGATAATTCTCTTGCCTCCTCTTCCTCCATGTTTAATAAGATTTTTGTTTAGGATTTTATTTCTATTGTCTTATCTGTGTTTTTTTTTATTTTTATTTTTGTTGTTGTTTGATTTGAGATTGCCTGTTGTTTCCTAGACATTTTGAAGTTGTTGTCTTTAACTGTTAGTTATGTATTGATGTCTTTTACCTTGATTTTATGTTTTAATATTTTTGCAAAGGTGAAGCTGGTGTATTTTATTTTTTGGGTTATTAATTCAGGTATGTTGAGTTGCTCTGCAGTTTTCTTTGTGATGATGTAATCACTGTGTGGAATGTGGATGCAGGTCTCTGTTCATTGTGAAGGGGGTTTAGGATTGGAACAAGCAGGTATTATGGTGAGTTAATGTGATTTCTCTATTGGGTGAGGCAGAGGAGAGACAGTGAAAGGAGGAAGAAAAGGAAAAAAGCTCCATGGCACTAGTAACATGTTTCCATGGTCTGGCTTGGCTGCTAATGATGCTGCAGTTCAAAATCGACAAAGACCCCAATGATTAGACCCCAGCGATTGACACTACTTTCTGGCTAGTTCAGACCCACAGAAACCCCATACTCCACACCCCTCTGTGTGAAAAAGCTGTCCTGGAAGGGCTGGACCCTAGCTCCGCATTGTGAGCTCATCCCAGGGCCCCCCACCTGTGGTGTGCTTCCCTTTCTGCTCCCAAGTGAGCAGTGACCTGAGCCAGAGGGGTCTCTGCTAGACTTCTCAGAAATGCTGCCCACCCACTTAGCACAGGTCCCAAGGTTACCTATAGAAGCCACTTCTGTGGGGAGACCTCTGGTGCTGCCGCTGGCCTCACGGTGTTCTGTTTTCACTGCCCTGGGAGTTGTCCATTGCTCCATCCTGCTGGTTCCCATGCTGTAGGGCAGGTTCATTTATTTATATTCCTCCCAGCTGTTTACCCTTCCTCTCCCCACCCCCCCTTTTTTTTTTCTTTCCTAAATCTGGCCTATTCCAACTTAATGAGCTGTTGGCAGCCCCAGGATCCCTGCTTCAAACTGCTGCACCTAGTTTTTCAGGCATTAAGATGCTAGAGGGAACAAACATGTTGCCTACAGCTAAGACACCATCTTCTGCTTTTCATATATTTTTTTTAATGAATGAATGAATGAATGATACACATATGAATCTTATATCTAAACATAATCATTTGGGAAAGGGATGTTATTCAGGAATGGTCCTGTTCTTTTACATAACTTCCATCTCATAAAATGTTGCTGTTAGGTGGTTCTTACTTACAGCAGCTCTATGTGCAACAGAGTGAAACACTGCCCAGTCCTGTGCCATCCTCACAATCATTTCAACTTTTGAGCCTATGGTTGCAGCCACTGTGTCAGTTCATCTCGTTATTCACTCACCTTCTATTTTACCAAGCATGATGTCTTTCTCCAGGCACTGTCCCTCTTGATAACATGTCCAAAGTATGTGAGATGAAGTATTACCATACTTGCTTCTAAGAAACATTCTAGTCATACTTCTCCCAAGACAGATTCATCTGTTCTTCCGGCAGTCCCTGATATGTTCAGTATTCATTGCCAACACTATAATTCAAATTCATTAATTCTTCCTTGGTTTTCTTTAATCATTGTCTGGTTTTCCATGCATATGGAGCAATTGAAAATACCATGGCTTGGGACAAGCTCACCTTAGTACTCAAACTGACATCTTTGCTTTTTAACACTTTAAAGAGGTCTGATGCAGCAGATTTGCAAATGCAATACTTATTTCTTAACTGATGCTTCCATGGGCATGGATTGTGGATCCAAGTAAAATAAAACCCATGACAACTTCAATAAGGAGTTGTGGTGGTGTGATGCCTAAGACATTTGACTGCTAACCAGAAGATTGGTGTTTCAAACCCAGCAGCAGCTCTCTGGAAGGAAGATGGGATAACCTGTTTACATAAAGATTTACCATCTTGGAAACCCAAAGGGGGTCACTGTGAGTCAATGACTCAACTCAATGGCAGTGACTTTGGTTTTTTGATTTTGACAACTTCAGTATTTTCTTCCTTTATCATGATGTTGTTATTAATCTAATTATGAGGATTTTTATTTTCTTTATATTGTGGTGTCTGAATTTGTTGAGGTCTGAATTGAAGAAGACTATAGTCTATGACCTTCATCATTAAGTGCTTTAAGTCCTCTTCAGTTTCAACAAGCATAAAATGAGACTAGATAAAATAGCTTAATTGTTTTTGTTGTTTGTATTTTCTTCCTAATGTTATTTTCCCATACTTTTTGTTTTGGTTACCTAGTGCCACTCTAACAGAAAAATACCACAGATGTGATGGTTTTAACAAACAGGAGTTTATTCTCTTACATTTTTGGAGGTTTGAAGTCTGAGTTCCAGGTGCCAGGTTCTAGGGGCCGGGTGAAAGCCCCTTGACCTCGGGCTTCATCTCTGCCTCTTGTTCCCAGCCCACTGAAGCTAGAAGCATCTCTTCACTCAGGCAGCTGCTAGCTGCTGAGGCTGAGAAACCCAAGGTCAACAAGTGAAAAGGCACAGTCCTCATATTATCAAATCACATGGTAAGCCATTAATTCAAGCCATTAAAAGTCCCAAGATCAGCAGGGCAACATGGCAGGCTGCTGAACAATGACTCAGCTACACGCAGAGTTGAAGCATGACATCAGCTGGAGAGTTTCCTCAAAGTTGCTTCTTATATATTGAACACACCCCACATCCCTAAAGCAGCTACTCAGCTGCTCCAGTAGATTCCATCATGGAGTTAATTACCAATCTCACCATTGGGAATAACTACATCCAGCTGCCCAGCCACTCAACCAGGCCCAGCCAAGTTGACAAAAACCTTAACAACCACACTTTTCTACATCATGAAAAACAAAAAAGATTAAATAAAATAAACTCCTTTCTCTTCCTTGGCAACCCCATGTCTAAAGGCCTAGTCACCATGGTGAGGACAGAAATTATATGCACTCAGATGAAGTCTTTACCACACATTTTGCAACTCCTCCACTGTATACAGCACAGGTGGTGAATTTATCCCATCACTCTTCCCTTTCTCTCTCTCTCTCTCACCCCCCACCCCCTCCACGTACACATCAGCTGGTGGTTGAATCAGTTGAAGATAAAAGTACAGGATGTAGGGTGGGGCTTGGCAGATGACAAGCAAGGAGCTTCTTTTTAACTGTTACTTTTATAAGTTAAATTTCTTTTGATATAATTATAGATTAACATGCAGTTCTAAGAAGAAATACAGAGAGATACCATGTTACCTTTACCAAGTTTCCTTAAATGGTAACCTCTTATAAAATGAGAGTACAATATCACAACCAAAATATTGGTATTGATACAGACAAGATACGGACCATTTACATCACACAATCTCCTTTAGTCATTTTACAACCATACCCATTTCCCTTCTACCACAACTCCTCTTTAACCCCTGACAGCCATAAATCTGTTCTCACTTCTATAATATTAAAATTGTTATTTCAATGGAACAACATAGTATGCAATATTTTTTTTTTCCATGCATGATAATACTCTATGATACAGCTAGATTGTTTTGTTTATCAAATAGTTCGGTCCTATTCATAACTGAGGAGCTCTGGTAGTGTAGTGCCTAAGGCACTTGACTGCTAACCAGAAGGCTGGTGGTTCAAACCCACCAGCCACTCCTCGGAAGGAAGA
>NW_006921741.1:3865598-3866764 GCF_000298275.1 Orycteropus afer afer | reverse complement strand
TTTTTTTTTTTTTTTTTTAGCACAATTTCATTTTCCTTGATAGTTCTAGTCTATTTGAATCATCTATTTCATACTAGGTTAGTTGTGGCGGTTTATTATTTTCAAGGAATTGGTCAATTTCAACTAATTTGTCAAATTTATGTGTACAAAGGTATATGAAATATTTCCATATTATGCTTTTGATGGCTGCAAGGTCTCTAGGAATATACTCTTTTGCTTTCTTGATGTTGGTAATTGACAAACTAGAGGTTTGTCAATTTTATTGATTTCTTCAAAGAAGTAGTTTTTATTTCATTAATTTTTCTATTGTTTTTCTGTTCCCAATTTCATTGTTTATTGTCCTTATCTTTATTATTTCCTCTGTTTTGCTTGTTTTGAGTTTATTTTGCTCTTGTTTTTCTAGGTTTTGAATGTGGGAGCTTAGATTATTGATTTGAGAGTTTGCTTCTTTTCCAATATATGCATTTAGGGCTATAAATTTCACCCTTAGTATGGCTTTAGTTGCATCCCACAAATTTTAATATGTTGTACTTTTATTCATTTTAATGCATTAAAAACAACCCTTGTGACTTCCTCTTGATCCATGAATTATTTGAAATTTGTTTAGTGTCCAAGTGTTTAGAACTTTTCCTGTTATATTTCTATTATTATTTTCTAGTTTCATTCCACTGTAGTTAGAGAATGAACTCTGGTGGTGTAGTGGGTAAGGCACTTGGATGCTAACCAGGTCAGTGGATCAAACCCATCAGCTGCTCTGCATGAGGAAGATGAGGCAATCTACTTCCATAAAGATTCACAACCTTGGAAATCCAATGGGAGTCACTATGAGTCACAAACAACTTGATGGCAGTTGTTGTGGTTGTTAAGTGCCATCAAATTATTTCCGACTCATAGCAACCCCATGCACAGCAGAACAAAACACCACCTAATCCTGCACCAGCTCCATGATCCCTGCTATACTTGAGCCCATCGTCACAGCCACCGTGTCAATCCATCTCATTGGAGGCCTTCCCCTCTTTTATCGGCCCTCCACCTTATCAACTATGACATCCTTCTCCAGGGAATGGTCCCTTCTGACAACATGACCAAAGTAGGTGAGACAAAGTCTGGCCATTATCGCTTCAAGGAGCATTTCGGTTGCACTTCCTCCAGGACAGATCTGTTAG
>NW_006921741.1:3864633-3865340 GCF_000298275.1 Orycteropus afer afer | reverse complement strand
GAAACCCAAAGAGGGGTCGCTATGGGTCAGTCCGACTCGACGGCACATAACAACAACAATTCATAACTGAGTAATGCAAATGGTTAATGAGCTTGGCTGCTAACTGAAAGGTTGAAGGTTTGAATTCACACATAGGTGCCTTAGAAGAAAGACCTGGCAATCTATTTTGGAAAAAAAATAGCCATTGAAAACCCTATGGGGCATTAGAATTGACTTCACAGCAGCTTGTTTTAGTTTGATTGATATGGATACACTGCAGTTTGTTTAATCACTAATTCATTGAAGGACATCTAGATTGTTTTCAGCTTTTTGACTATTACAAAATAAAATTGTTATAAATATTCACATATGTAAGTTTTAATTTATCTGGAATAAATGCCTAAGAGTGAAACTACTGACAAACTCAAGGTCAACATGTGAAAAGGCACAGTCCTGATATTATTAAACCACATGGTAGGCATGTTTAGTTTATTAGGAAACTTCCAAACTGTTTTCCAGAGTGCCTGTACAATTTACATTCCCACCAGCAGTATATGAGTGATCTAGTTCTTTGCATCTTTACCAGCATTTTGTATTGTTTGCATTTTAAAATATTTTATCCGTGCTGTGTGTACTGCTATCTCACTGTGGTTATAATTTTTATTTCCATAGTAACTAATGAAATAAAATACTTTTTCATGTGGTTATTTGCAGTATCTTTGGTGAAT
>NW_006921741.1:3863654-3864533 GCF_000298275.1 Orycteropus afer afer | reverse complement strand
TGTACTCCCTTCATGATTTTAAACCATGTAGTGTCCACTTGTTCCATTCGAACAACAGCCTCCTGGTCAAGGTACAGGTTCCTCATGAGTACAATCAAGTGTTCTGGAATTCCCATTCTTCTCAGTGTTATCCTTAATTTGCCATGATTCACACAATCAAATGCCTCTGCATAATCAATGAAACACAAGTAAATATCTTTCTGGTATTCTTTGCCTTAAGCCAAGATCCATCTGACAGCAGCTATGATATCCTGTGTTCCACATCCTCTTCTGAATCCAGCTTGCACCTCTGGAAGTTCTCTGTCAATATACTGCTGCAAACATTTCTGAATTATCTTCAATAAGATCTTACTTGCATGTGATTTTAATTATATTGTTCTATAATTTCCACATTATGTGGGATCACCTTTCTTTGGAATGGGTACAAATATGAATCTCTTCCAGTCAGTTGGCCAGCTAGCTATCTTCCAAATCTCTTGGCATAACCGAGCGAGTGCCTCTAATGGGGCATCCATTTGTTGAAATATCTCAATGGGTATTCCGTCAATTCCCGGAGCCTTATTCTTCACCAATTCCTTCACTGCAGCTTCGACTTCCTTATTCAATACCGTTGGTTCTAGATCATATGCCACCTCCTGAAATGGATGAAGATCGACCACTTCTTTTTGGCACAGTGACTCTGTGTATTCCACCCATCTTCTCTTGATGTTTCCTGCATCATTCAATATTTTGCCCATAGAATCTCTCAATACTGCAACTCGAGGCTTAAATATTTTCTTCAATTCTTTCAGCTTGAGAAATGCTGAGCGCATTCTTCCCTTTTGGTTTTTTAACTCCAGATCTTTGCACATTTCATTATAGTAATTGGCTTTGTCTGCT
>NW_006921741.1:3863033-3863554 GCF_000298275.1 Orycteropus afer afer | reverse complement strand
ACCTTATTTTATTGAAATATAATTTCTGTACAGTGAAGTACACAAAGTTAAAGTCACATGGGCCAATGTACAAGTATTTTCTTCCTTTCTGTAGCTTTTTATCTTCTTTAACCGACTCTGGTAGTTAAAGTTGTGTGTCACCTTGGCTGAGCTTGGTTTTGCGTGGCTGGGCAGCCGGATGTAATTATTCCCCATCAACTTCATGGTGGAATCTGCTGTGAGCAGCTGAGTAGTTGCCTTAGGGATGTAATCTGCTTCCGGTACAGGAGAAGACACTTTGAGGAAGGTCTCTGAGCTTTTTGACATGCTTGGAATCCTGCTTGTAGCCGAATCTTCATTTAGCACCCTACCATGTTGTCTGCTATCTTCAGACTATTTCTGGACTTGATCTAGTGACCTGCCATGTTGCTTGATAATCTTGGGGCTGTGCCATTTTATGTGTCAACCTTGGGTTTGTCAGCCTCAGCAGCCAGCACCTGCCTGAGTTAAGAGAAACCTCCAGCTTCAGTGGGCTGGGAGCA
>NW_006921741.1:3860002-3861486 GCF_000298275.1 Orycteropus afer afer | reverse complement strand
ATTACTGTAGCTATATAAGTCTTAAAATTGAATAGACTGATTTCTTCCATTTTATTTTTCTTTTCCAAATTTGTTTTACTATCCTAGTTCTTTTGTCTTTTCCTATGAATTTTACAACAATCTTACGTATGTTTATAAAATATCCAGTATATCAATTTGTGGAGACTTCATATCATTACTCTGTTGAGTCTACCAATCCATGGACATGGTATATCTCTACTTTAGCTCTTCTTTGATTTTTTTTTTACCGTGTTTTGTAGTTTTCAGTAAACAAGTCCTATCACTACGGAAGTAGATTGCCCAACCTTCCTTCCACCAGCCACTGCTCAGAAGGAAGGCTGGGCAATCTACTTCCATAGTGATATCACCTCAGAAACCTAAGGTGGAGTCACTATGAGTCAGGGCTGACTTGACGGCACCTAACAACAACGATAACATACTTATTGTGTTAGTAAATATTTCTTTTATTTTGAGAAATTGTAAGTGGTACTTTATTTTAAAATTTGTCTACATGTTCATTGCTAATGTTGTGAGGTGCTGTCAAGTTGATTCTGAATCATAGGTAACACTTTGTATACTAGAACAGAAACTAACCATTCCTGTGCCATTCTCACCTCATCCTAATATATAGACATACAATTGATTTTTATATATTTATCTTTTATACTGCAACTTTGTTGAACTCTCTTATTAATTTTGGGAGTATTAATTAAAAATAGATTTATTGGTATTTTCTAGGTAGACAGTCATCTGCAAATAGGGAGAAATTCCTTTCCCCTCTACATGACTGTTGTTTCAGTTTCTTGCCTGATTGCATTGGCTAGAAAAATTATGATGAATAAGAGTGATAAGAAAGATATCCCCAGCCTAGGGGAAATAATTCAGTCTTTCACCATTAAACATAACAAAGCAGATCTTTTTGTAGGGGCTTTTTATCAAGTTGAAAAAGTTTTCTTTTCTAGTTTTTGAGAGTTATAATGAATGGGTGTTGTCAAATGCATTTTTCTGTACCAATTGAAGTGATTTAGTGATTGTTTTTCTTATCCTGTCAATGTGGTTGAATACACTGATTAATTTTGGGTATTAAACCAGCATGCATTCCTAAAATAAACCCTACTTGGCCAAAGGGTATAACTGTTTTATATATTATTGAACTCTATTTGCTAATGTTTTTTAAAGGATTTTTTTCTATATTCATGTGGGATATTAGTCAGTAGGTTTTGTAATATTAGCATTGTAAATGAAGTAGAAATATTACTTCCTCTTCTGCTTTTTGAAAGTGATTGTGTAGAATTGGTCTTTATTCTTCTTTGAATATTTGGAAAAATTCTCCAGTGAAACCATCTAAGACTGGAAATTCCTTTGTTGGGAGGTTTTTTTTTTTTTTTTTTTTTTTTCAATTTCTTCTTTTGTTATGGGTCTCTTCAAGTATTCTATCTCAGACACGATCAGGTTAGTTGTGGCGGTTTATTATTTTCAAGGAA
>NW_006921741.1:3853660-3856829 GCF_000298275.1 Orycteropus afer afer | reverse complement strand
CTCTTCAAACTGTCATTCCAGGCATAGTAGAGCACATGGTTGTCTGATTCAAAATGGCCCAAACCAGTCCATTTCAGCTCACTAATGCTGAGGATATCAATCTTTATGCATTCCATTTCATTTTTGACAACCTCCAATTTTCCTAGATTCATATTTCGTACATTCCATGTTCTGATGAATAATGGTTTTTTGCAGCTGTTTCTTCTCAATTTGAGTGATGCCACATCAGCAAATGGAGGTCTCGAAAGCTTTACCTTATCCATATAAGTTAGCTGATTTCACTCAGATGATGCAGCTCTTTCCCAGTCCTATTTTGAGAGACTTCTAACCTATCCGGACTATTCATAAAGTTGTGCGGTAATGTATCAGACAGTGTTTCTTTGCTATCCATAGGTTTTCCCTGGCCAATTCTTTGAGAAGTGGACAGCCTCTTCCTTCTTCCTAGTCTGTCTCAGTCTGTAAGCTGGGCTGATACCTGTGCACCCTGTGCACCCCACTGGGTTTAAAACACCAGTGGCTCAGCCTCAAGACTCACATCAACACGTCACCACGGTAGGACAAACCGACAGACAAGTTTGGCTCCCTGTTGGAAACCTCTCGTACCACCTTTACCTGGGTCCCTGTAGCTGGATCCTTGCTCTGTCCTGGTCCTCGGGCCTATTCCTCTCTTCTCTCCCATTCTCCCTATGGCAGTGGATGTTTCTTTGTTTGGTGGTCAGAGAACATACTCTGTATGATTTCAATTCTTTCATATTTGCTGAGGTTTATTTTATAGCCCAGCACATGATCTGTCTTATTCTGTTTTTTGAGCACTTAACAGTGTATATATTCTGTTGTTGGCTGGTGGAGAGTCCTGTAAATGTTAATTAGACCCTTTTGGTTGATGGTATTATTGAGCTTTAAACACTTGCTGATTTTCTATATAGTTACTGTGTTACTTGTTGAGAAAGGAATGTTCAATTGATGTTATCATTATAAGTTTGTCTATTTGTCCTTTCAGTTTTACCAGTTTTGCCTTATATATTTTCCAAGTCTGCTGTTTGGTGCACACACATTTAGGATTGCTCTGTCTTCCTAGTGGACTGACTTTCCAAGCGTCCTTCTCTGTTTCTGGTAATTTTTTTTTGTTCTGAAATAGACTTTAGCTGATATTATCTAGTTCTGCTTTCTTTTGAATAATGTTTTTATGACTTAACTTTTCCCCTTGTTTTACTTTTAACCTGCCTACATTATTTTATTGGCATGAATTTCTTATAGGCAGCATAAAGTCATGTTTTTAAATTCATTCTGTTACTGTTAATCTTTTAATTGATATATTTAGATCATTTACATTTACTGTAATTATTAATATGTTAGGACTTAGGTCTGACATTTTTTATTTTCTGTTTCTTCCTTCTGCTTTTTTTTTTCTTCCTTCCAATATATTACTTGAACACTTTTTAGAATTTCATTTGATTTATCCAGAGTGTTTTTAAGTGTATTTCTTTGGATAGCTTCTTCAGTGGTTGCTCTAGTTATTACAATATATGTACATAACTTATTACATAATAGTAGTATAATCACCTTACTAATTTAAATGAAGTATAAAAAAATTATTTCCCTTTATATCCTTTTATCCTCCCCAATTTATAATGTAATTTTCGTAAGTATATTTTTTCTGTGTACATTTAGAACTACATCAGACAATGTTAAAATTTTTGCTTCCACAATCAAACATGCAATTTTAAAAATGTAAGAGACGATAAAATCAAACAAAGTCAATTTTATTTACCCACACTTTTTTTATTTCCATGTTAAGTTTTCTTTTATGATGTCTGGAGTTTCCCTCTTTTACCATCTCATTTTTGTTTAGAGAACTTACTTGAAAGCTTCTTTTGGGGTACATCTGTTTGCAAAATTTATCTTTTCCATAATCAGAGATTGCTTTGATTTTCCTTTAATTTCTGAAGAATATTTTTGCTGGGTATAGGATTCTGAGTTGGCTTTTGTTTTATTTTTTTAGCACTTGAAAAATGCTGTTCACTTCCTTCTGGCCTCTCATTTCTGAAGATAATTTTAATTTAATAACATTTGAGGTGATTTTCTGCTATAATTTCTGTCTTGCTTCTTTCACATTTTTTTCTTTGTCTTTAGTTTTCATGTGATTGACTATTATATGTCTTAGTTTTGATTTCTTTGGATTTATCCTGTTTGAGATTCACTCTGCTACCTGAATCAGTGGGTTTATGTCTTTTGCAAAATCCGAATCATTTTCAGAAATTATTTCTTTGAGTTCTTTTTAAGCCATATCCTCTTTCTCTTCTCCTTCTGGGATTCCAATAACACAGATATTAGATCTTTTACCATACTTCCACAGGCCTCAGGTGCTCTATTCATTTGATCTTAAATCTATATATTCTCTTATGTAATTTCTATTGTTCTGTCCTCCATTTCCATGGTTCTCTCCTCTGTCCCCTCAATTTCCTTGTCGACCTTCAGTTGAATTTTTTAATTCAGTTATATTTTTCAGTTCTGAATTTCAATATGAATCTTATACATATCTTCTATTTCTTTGTTTCATTTTTTCCCATTTAATTCAGTATGGTTATAATTGCCTGTTGAAGAAATTTTTATGATAGCTGCTTTAAAATCTTTGTAGGATAATTTTAACATGTCTGACATCTCAGTGTTGTCATCTACTGACTGTCTTTTTTGATCAGTTTTAGATCTTCCTGGTTCTTGGTATGATAAGTGGTTTTCAACTGAAATCAAAGTATTTTGAGTATTTTGTTTAGAGAGTCTTGATCTTATTTAAACCTTCTCTGTCAGCTCTTTTCCTCTAACACTGGTCAAACAGCAAAGTGGGTGGTGCTGCCTACTTACTGAGAAGAAGTCCTTCCAGATTCTAGTAAGTTGAGGTTTCTCATCTCATACCAGTAACATCCAAGGTGGCAGGGCTCTTGGTAAATGGGGTGTGAGATCCAGCTCTTCTCTAGGCCTTCAATGATATCTCCTTGGACAAAGTGAACAGTAGTCATTGCTGCTTTTCATGTGTTATCCACTTACTACCATGGATGGGGCAGATGCCTTACTTCCAGGTGAGGGTGGGAGTCCAGATTTCACACATGGTCTCCACTGACACTACTCGGGAGGTGCTTCATTACTACCTAGTGAAGATGAAAGTCTCAGT
>NW_006921741.1:3849887-3852870 GCF_000298275.1 Orycteropus afer afer | reverse complement strand
AAGGAATAAAGAATAGGACTTCTATACCATCTTCTTAGAAGTGGAAGTCTTTGCGAAGTCTGTAGGATTATTTGCTCGTTGGCATTTTCTCCCAGTATCTGAGTACTGTAACATTATTGCCACTATTACATGAGAGATATCATTCCAAGCTGCATTAGTTGGCTGGCAATGTCCCTGGTAAACATAAAGTCTGCAGTACTCAAAGACTGAATAAAAAGACTGGAAGTCTTGGCTCAAGTATGGCAAGAAATAAGCCAGTGTGGACAATATTATCCATGATCACCATAATATTTACCATGAGTGAAGCTTTTTATAATTTTTTCTTAATAATAACAACAATAATAAAACTTACAGTAATAATTGCTATTTTGAGTGCATATTTGAATGCCTGTTCCACAATGGTTTGAGTATATCATGTCATATAATTCTCACATCAACCACATTTTCTGTGTATAGATGTGTTTATTGATTGTCTACTAGCAGTTTCATTTGTAGGTACTACTGAACATAGAGAAGACTGAGATAGCCTGGTTTCCTGTCCTCATGGAGGAGACAAACAATATATAAACAAACAAATCAATAAAGAAAACTTCAAGAAGAGATAGGTGCCTTGAAAAATAAAATTTAGAGAGTACCTGGGATGGTGGAGATACTTTAGGTGAGATGACTGGGAGACCTATACAACACAGATGCTCTATAAAGGTAACAGTGCTCTATACAACTTCAATGTTTTTCATACTTACAATTATTATAAAGGCATATAGCAATATATATATATCCTCAAAAAGGCTAGTTTTTTCCTTCAATTGGAATCATTTTGTTTATGTTCATATGGTTCATAGGCTAGTGTAGGGTACAGGACATTTAGAAACTTGCATTCTAAATATGCTCTTTGGGCAGAGTTGTGCTGGTAAGACATGTAACTGACTGTTTTTGGAAAACCTCATATCAAAGCCTAAGTAAAGATATGATTTATAGCATTAGGGTATTTCATTTTTGGACTGCTTTCATCTCTGTGTTCATGGTCTCCTTCTTCTGTAAATAAGAAATAAAATAGCTTCCTGGTGAATAATCTTGTATGAATTTTGGATTTTTTAATAACAAATATATACTTGCCCTTCACAATGATAAGTTACTGTTAAAAATTGAGTTAGGAAAGCTGCCGTTTATGGATCATCTACTATGTGATACGTACTATATTATTCAGTTTGTATATATTTCATATAATCTTTATAATAATTATATTGGGCAGAAATTTGTTCATATCTCTGCGAGGAAAAAGAGACTTAGAAGGTAAGCTGTTCTGTTTTGTGTCCACCACAACCCAGAACAATTCTCTGTTCATTCTGCCCTTTACAGTGCCCAGGGGCTGACCACTACTGACTGGCCCATGTAAGGCTTTTGTGCTGGCTTGTTTCTATTTGGATTTAAGCAAAAGGTGGCCCCTGGAAGTGATCAAAAAGTGAGAGAAGAAAAAGGTTAGGGTATTTATTTTTCTGCCCCTGTTTTGGCAGGGGCTAGTCACTCCATGACTGTTACTCCTGCCAGACAGCCCCTCTTCTAAGGGTCTTACTGTCAGATTCTAATTCTTTCTTCTCCCTTGCCCTCAACCCTGTTGTTGTTGTTGTTATGTGCTGTCGAGTCAGACCTGACTCATAGTGACCACTCCTTGGGTTTCAAAGGCTGTATCACTATGGAAGTAGATTGCCAAACCTTCCTTCTGAGGAGTGGCTGGTGAATTTAAACCGCCAGCCTTCTGGTTAGCAGTCAAGTGCCTTAGGCACTATGCTACCAGGAAGTAGTAAAGTCTTCCTGGCTTTGAGTGTTCCTAGTTTCTGAGTGACTGACTTATTATTTCCTGCTCATACCTCTCTTCATTACATTTTCTGCAAAATCCCATGTGAATTACCTTCTATTTCTTTTGAGGATCCTATAGACACAGAGATTATGCAGTTAAGTGACACAAGGAGTATCTGGTAAACCTAGAATTCCAACTCAGGTCTTCCTGATTTCAAAACTTATGTATTTTCCATTAAAAGTAAGTGATGCTTTGCTTGAATAATTTCTTTTACAAGGGTCAGTACAAGGCTGGTCTCTATTAGGCAGAGGTTAGATGTCCCAAATATCCAACTTTTCCAAATTGCTGTACCACTCCCTCATCTCTAACATCAACTTCTCCTCTTCCTCTCAATACTCTCCTGCTTGTCTTATGGTTCCATATTTCACTGTAATGTCTCACAGAACTCACAGGCTGCCAAGGAAATGGCTCATGTAATGGTGGAGGTTGGGAGACTGGCAAGTCCCAAGTCCATGTGTAGGTCTAGAGAAGTCTTCCTACTTGTGTGGTGGCAGGGGCTGGCAAACCCAAATCAGTGGGTTGGATGACCAGCTGCTATCTGAAGTCCAGGGGTGAGATGATGACGAACCGAATGCAGGAGCAGAGCAAGAGAGAGAACTTTCCCAGAGCATTCATATATATACCCTCAAGGAAACTAAGGGTGGTGACTTGAGCCACACCCTCCAGCAAGGCAGGACTCAAGATACATCTCAGTCTAAACAGGCATGTTGTTGTTGTTGTTATGTGCTGTGGAGTCCACCGACTCATAGCGACCCCTCCTTGGGTTTCCGAGGCAGTATCACTACAGAAGTAGATTGCCCCATCTTCCTTCTGAGGAGTGGCAGGCATAGGAGCTAGGATTTACAGTAAATCACAAAATAGAGCACTATGGCTAGACGGGCCATATTGAGCAATTAACTGCACTGCATGCTCCACTGCACCCCCAAAGCATTAAATGTCACTGTATTATGGAAAGAGTTAATGACTCCATTAAAATGACCCATGTAAACTCATGAAGTAATTCTTTGTACTGGCCAGTGTTTAGAAATGTGCACTCTGGGGGAGGCGGGGCAAGATGGCGGACTAGGCAGAAGGATTGCACAGACCCTCTTCAACAAAGAAAAGGGAAACCAATTAACACAGACA
>NW_006921741.1:3836079-3841377 GCF_000298275.1 Orycteropus afer afer | reverse complement strand
AAAAAAAAAAAAAAAGAAATGTGCACTCTACAGATGAAGAAGTGGAAAACCTGCATATGCAGATGTAACAAAGTATATACGCAGATGTAACAAAGTGGGGAATTCTTTTGGCATGCTTTCAGTACCAAATTTATCCACAATTGCAAATCTTTCTAATCATTTTGGGTGTTCAATGTGGTAGTTTTACTTTAATTAAACCATATTGGATCTGTGATCACTGTAATGTATCTTAAAAGGTTTGGTCATTTAAGACTTGAAGTCTTTTATAGTTATGTCTTATGATGTTCACAGTATCTTTTTTTCATTGTGGGTATTAACATAAGATAACTGACCTAGCTCCCATGATTTGCTTTCAGCTTGAGGACACAGCTCCCATCATGGTCAATTATCTTCTATTAATTCCTGCAACAAAGGCAATTATTGCTTAATTAAGCAATTTCCTAATCTCCTTATTGGGCTGCAGAATGTAGCAGGGCACATCTTACTATGTCTACCTTCAGTAGAATCACTGTCCCATCATATGTAACTCAGACATAGTGTACCCAGTGAAGTATTTTCTGAGATTAAACAATTTGGGTAAATTAATAACACCAACTCAATTTCATATTAGTGATACCTGGTAGATGAATTGGGCTTTTTCTTATCCCCAGGCCTCATGCTTTAGTTAAGACAAACTGCTTTGTCTTTGCAAATAAAATCCAGCCTTCCTGTACCTGCCAAACTTGCTTGTCAGCTGTTTGGAAAAATTTCTGCAATGTGCATATTAAGAACACTACACCCCCATGTGGTGGCAAAAAGATTCCTCAGAAACTATGTATGCTAAACAGGGACTTTCCTCCTATTAATGGGTTTTTTAATTGCTCCAAACATAATGCTTTTTAGACCTCACTAAAGTTAGAGAAATTTGGCAGATTAGTGAAAATAACTTTAAAAATATTCTGTGTATAAAATTGTTAATAAAATATATTTGTCATATAGTCATATCAACTAGAGAAATGAGACTGAACCTGTAAAGTGGACAAATGTGTCAAAATGGTGTTTGAATATCTACTATAATAATCTATTATGCATAATTGGAGGGTTGGAAAAATGTGGGATATGAGTCATAAGGTGTGGTTCTGGAACTTGGCTCTTCCACTTGCCAGTCTTTGCCTTGGACATTAATATTTGCCCCAGTATCTTTATCTGCAAAACCAGGTTATGATTTCATTGTCATAGAACAATGTTTTATTAAATTATACTTTAAATCTTTTGTAGTTAAAACATGGAGCTTCTAGCTAGATGGTCTTAAATTGTGTAACTAGTTATTTTAAAATTTCAGAGTTTCTGAATATTGCATTTTATAACTGGTGGCATAGTGCCTAAGGCATTTGACGGCTAACCAGAAGGCTGACAGTTCAAACCTACCAGCCAGTCATCCAAAGGAAGGTTGGGCAATCTACTTCCATAGTGATACCAACTCAGAAACCCAAGGAGGGGTTACTATGAGTTGGATCCTACTCAGCATCAGTGAGAGTATCTTATGCCCTAATTATTTTACAGAGAGATTTAATTATTCCTATGAGAAGTGTCAAAGAAATCTGATGGTGCAATGAAATAAAAATGTTGGTGGTTCAAGCCCACCAGATTTTCCATGGGAGAAAAGTCCTAGTGACCTACTCCTTTAAAGACTGCAGCCTAGTACCTTCAATTCAATCCCAATCCAGATCCCATCAACATTCTTTAAGGATATGGAAAACCAATCACTAATTTTACATGAAAAGGAAAGAGATCTCAGAAGAACAAAGTGGGTGGTCTCAAATTCCTGGATCTCAAAACTTACTATACAGCCACAGTAATCGAAACATCCTGGTGCTGGTACTGGTACAATGACAGACATATAGACTAGTGGATTAGAATTGAGAACCCAAAAGTAGATCTATTGACCTGCCAGCTGATCTTTGACAAAGGACCAAAATCCATTAAGTGGGGAAGAGATAGTCTCTTTAACAAATGGTACTGGCAAAACTGGTTATCCATTTGCAAAAAAATGAAACAAGATCTGTACCTCACACCATACACAAAAAATAACTCTAGATGGATCAAAACCTTAAATGTGAAACCTAAAACTATAAAGTTCATCAAGGAAAAAACAGGGGCAAGCTTAGGGGCCCTAGTTTATGGTATACGTAGACTACCAAGCATAACTCAAAATGTGCAGCAAACAGCAGAAGATAAACTAGATGATTGGGACCTTCTAAAAATTAAATTTTTATGTGCATCAAAAGACTTCTCCAAAAGAGTATAAAGAGAACTTACAGATTGCAAAATATACATACATATATATATATATTTGGCAACAACATACCTGACAAGGGACTTATCTCCAGAATTTATAGAAAACTTCAACATCAAAAAGACAAGCAATCCAATAGAAAGTGGGCAGAAGGCATAAATAGACACTTCACCAAAGAAGATATCCAGATGACCAACAAACACATGAAGAAACGTTTGCAATAATTAGCCATTAAAGAAATGTAAATCCAAAAATGAGATACCATCTCACCCCAGCACTAACAGAAAAATTAAACAAGATAGAAAATAACAAATGCTAGCAAAGATGTGGAGAGATTGGGACTCTCATATACTGCTAGTGAGATTGTAAAATGATACAACCACTGTGGAAATCAGTATGGCGATTCCTTAAGAAGTTTGAAATAGAAATACCATTTGATCCAGCAATCCCTGGATTGCTTTAGGTATATATCCTAAAGAGATGAGAGTGAGGACATGAACAGATATATGCAAACCCATGTTGATTGCAACACTATTCACAATAACAAAGAGATGGAAACAACCTAAGTCCCCATCAACAGAAAAATGGATAACCAAACTCTGGTACATGCACACAGTAGTATACTATACAACCCTAAAAAATAATATAGAGTCTGAAAAATACCTCATAATGTGGATGAACTTGGAGGACATTGTGCTGAGTAAAATAAGTCAATCATAGAAGGACAAATATTGTATTAGTTCACTATTGTAAAAAGTCGAGGGAAAGTTTATATATGGAAGGAAACTTTCTTTGTTGGTTACCAGAGATGGGAGGGAAGAAGAAGGGACCCTGCTAGATAGGTAGAGACAAATATTGATTTGGGTGAGGGGAAGAGCAATGTACTAAAAGTGAATTACCAACACAGTGACACTGAGGAAGAGGAAGGCACAGAGAGGTGCACAAGAGGAACAGACAACAAAGGTAGACCCTTTTACATACACAATACTGTATTGTCAGTGATAACAAACATTAATCACATTAATCTGTGGGAAAACAGATGGGTACATAGGTTCAATTATTGGGGCTGTCTAGGGGAAAGGGACTATACCCATGACCATATATAAGGTTGGTATACGATATTTCTACACACTTTTATTTATATGTGCTGAAAGAATGTCTGATTATATAATAGAGCTAACCAGGGGCAAAGTTATGATAACTTCTTGGCCACAGCCATCCACCCTGCAGCAGTACATAGTTAGACCAGTGGGCTTGGGGCCATGGTCACAGAGGACATCAAGCTCAATTGACATAACATACTATACAAAAGCATTGTTCTACATCCTACTTTAGGGAGTAGTGTCTGGGCTTTTAAAAGCTTACAAGCAGCCATCTAGATGCAACAGTGGGTCTTTCCTCATCCAGAGCAAAGGAGAATGAAGAAAACCAAAGACACATGGAAACAATTAGTCCAAGGGACTAGTAGACCATGTAATCCCAAACCTATATGACCATGAGACCAGAAGAACTATGGTGCCCAGCTACCACTGTCAACCATTTGAAGGGGGATTGGTGCAGGAGATCCTGGTTGGAGTAGGAGAACAATGTGGAACAAAACTAAAAATCACAAAAAAGACCAGGTTTACTGGTCTGATAGAGCCCAGTGAGACCCCCGTGACTATTGTCCTTCGTTACCCTTCAGGTCTGGAACTTAACTCATTCCTGGGCGTCCAGCCAAACAATAGTCAGGCCTATCAGGTGAACATTTATGTCAGGTAGATACACTCTTAGAGAGTACGGTCACGGAAGAACAGAAAGGCAGAGTTTACAAAGGGAGATAGCTGGGGGTGGGGACAGGGATGCATAGGAAAGAAGGACACAGGGAAGAGGTAACTACAAGGAGGAAATGGGAAGAGAGCTGTTACATTGTGGGAAATTGCAATAAATGTCCTAAAGCAAAACGTGTATGAATTACTGTATGGAAAATGAATTTGCTCTGTAAACTTCCACCCAAATCACAATTAAAAATAAAGATTACAGCCTAGGAAACTTTATGGGCCAGTTCTACTCTGTCCTGTAGGGCCACCATGAGTTGGAATTTACTCGACAGCACAGAACAACAACATGTAAATGGAAAGTATTATTCTTATTCAATGTTCATCTAGGCACTGGATCCATGATATTATATACTACTATTACCGATTTAAAATAGAAAGATAAAATAGAGCCCAAAGTTAGGGGGAAAAAAAAAAAAAAAAACCCAAACTCATTGCCATCAAGTCGATTGCGACTGCTTTAACTGCTGTACCACCAAAGCTCGTAGATGAGGAACTAGGAGAATGGGAATAGGACAGAAAAGCCTGTGCAGGAGATAAACCTATCATTTGAATACTTTGTGGAAACATTTGGATATAGCAGTTTGGAGTGTAATTTGTCTGATGAAAATTGATGTTGGAGTGGAGGAGTAGTAGGAAAAGTAAAAAGGAGAATAATAAAGAGTCTGAAAAATTGATAAGGGATTGAAAATAAAGGCTTGTCTTGAAAATGCTTTCTCAACCATTGCCTTGATGCTCTTTAACAGAGACATTGAAGAAAGCAAATCATGTTTTTGAGTACTTTACATAACTTTGGGGAAGGATTTCTCTAACTACCATAAGAAAGCCTAGAGACTGAGAGAAACCTAAGGCTGGATATTAGCGGTCCTGTTAGAAACTCGCCCTCCAGGTTAGGCAAGTGAATCTCAGAACATGCCTGTCCAGCCATCACCATGAAAACACTGCTTTCTAGGTCTCCACCTTACCGGAGAGTTCAGAAACAAGGGCATAGAAAATTGGTTTGTAAAGCTGTTGTGCCACAATTATTTATTTTATGTGCCTCTCTTTGTTCTGCTATCCTGCATCATGTTCTGGATGATTCTCTGGAACAGCCATACCACTGAGTGTCATTCTGGGATTAGAACATTCTATCTGATGGAACTATCTTCAATTCTGATCTCATTGAGCAAAGTAGAGCTGCCCTGAATTGCCATGCCTCAATAACAA
>NW_006921741.1:3830129-3835974 GCF_000298275.1 Orycteropus afer afer | reverse complement strand
ATGGCCGTGTCTCTGAGACACTGTTGGGTGATTGGCAAGTAAACATCTGCACGAGAAAGGGCTATTGTCTTTTCTCAAGGAATTTTCATAGTAGTGAGGAAGATAAATATTAGTCAAACAATGATAACATAACTGTATTACATAATGACAAACTAAGATAAGTAATATAAAGAAAAGAGAAAAATCCATCAGAATGTATGAGAGTTTATGTGGAGAATAGTTAAGGGCCATATGCATGCATGGTGTTACACTGCTTGGTATTATTAGATTGCAATGCCAGAGACATTTCTGAAAGTGGTATACAAGTTATTTCATGTGTGCATTTATTCAGTCAATAGCTCTGGGTCAGCTATTACCTTTCAAGTAATGAGCTGAAGGCTGGGCATAAGATGTAGGTTGATTGTTCTCTGACTCTCTCAGCAGAAAAAGAAGTATGATGGAGAAAGACCCCAGTTATTTTGGGTCTAGTTAATTTTTTACTCCTCACCAAACAGCCAGCTCATCTGACTGACCTGAGCTCTAAAAGTCAGTCACTTGCATCTGTGCAGTTGGATGTTGTTTTTCCCTTTCTTTATATTCCTACAGAGAGTTCAATATACGTTTGTTTGGTAGTTCACTTTATGTTCTGTAATGCATCTGCCACTAGGGAAATTCCTCAAATATTCACTAAAGATCTATTATGTACCTGACCCTGAGATAGTAATTGGAGACAGACAAATAGATTAGGCATATTCCCTTTACTCGTGAGGCTCAGTATCTAATAGAGGAGATACAAATAGAGGGATGTAACAACAACAACCATCATTGTACTAAGTGAGGTGATAGAGGGTGTGTTGGTTAAAGAGGTGGAATAGAGGAAGTAAGAATTTTTTCTTCATGATGTGGTAGAGAGAGGTTTTAAAACTTTGTGGAGGCGCTATAGGAGTTTTGAAGGAAGAATAATTCAGAAGAAGGAAAGGCTTTCTATGCAGAAGGAACAGCATGTATAAAGGCACAGAGGTAATTTCATTTGGCTAGAATAGGACACATGCTTAAAAAAAAAATAAGTCAAATAGGGGCATCTGTAGCACCCAGGTGAGGGAGGGAGTAAAGGGAGAGAATAGTGCCTAAGGCACTTGACTGCTAACCAGAAGGTTGGCAGTTCAAACCAACCAGCCACTCCTCAGAAGGAAGGTTGGGCAATCTACTTCCACAGTGATACTGCCTTGGCAACTGATGGAGGAGTCACTAGAGTCAGGTCTGACTCCAGGCTTATAACAACAACAATATCCAGAAACATGGGAAGTGGAAGAGCTCCCTCATGCCCACGGGGGGGCGGGGGGATGGGACACCTCACTAGAGGCTTGCAGAAGGGTAGGGTAGGAAAGGGTTTTGGGGTACTGGTGATTGAGTGAGGGTGGCCCTAATAAGGCAGCCTGATAGCGCACAATGTAGAAATCATTTTTTCTCCTATGTTGATTCCTTTAGTCTCCTCAGTGAACATCCCAGTGCTCAGACACTCTCTCCTATGTTGATTCCTTTAGTCTCATCAGTGAACATTCCAGTGCTCAGACACTCTAATCAGATTGGTTTGGATTCCTACTTGAGAATCCAAGTAGGTTTTGGTGTGTTTTAAAACATTTTTTCCCACCAAAACCACTACTCTTTAGAAGCCAGAATAGTGCCACGACCTTACTTCATAGACTTTTCCTGGCCCCTTGGGCCCTAATTAAAGGAAAGTTTGAACAAAGAGGAAAATACTGCCTATTTTTCTGAACAGAGGGAGATGGTGTCCCATAGAGATTTGTAATGCTGGTTAACTTTGTGGTTGCAGTTGTTCTTTTGAAGATTTTTGTAACTCTGCCTTATCACTACTACAATGGAAATATTCTGTTCAGGCAGCCCAGATCAAGGGAAGGAATGCTTCCAGTGTATTGTCTCTGGCTCATTGGGGTTTCATTCAGGGTCTTCATGAAGAGGGCCAGGCAGTGGATGTGATGTTTACTTTGGGAAACCAGTGTTTATCTGACTGGAGCAAGGCAGAATAAAGTCACAGAAGCTCAGAGTTGTGTCTTAGAAGCTTGTGATGAAACAATCAATCATCCTGTGGTCTGTAATAGTTTTTCCTAGTTGTATTAAGTTAGCAACTATTTGAATGTCCCAGCCTGGAATTAAGAATTGTATGGTTTAAAGAGTATATATTTTTATGTGTAATAAAGTAAAAAAGTGAGTTCTAGAATATGTCAGTGGTGTGTGCTATTTCAGTGTTTTCTATATGGTAGGGATATATCTAATATCTTTTAATTTAACTTTATTCTGCGTATATGTGCTTAGTATGAGGCTGGTTATATTATTTTCATTTTGTAGATACAGAACAGAAAGTTTAGAGTAGTTAGGTTATATCACTTGCTTTGCAGGTAAATGGCAGAACTGGGCAGAACCACCAAAGCTTGGTGGGTGGTTCAAACTGACCAGCCTCTCCTTGGGAGAAAGACGAGGTGATCTGAGTTGGTAAAGATTTACAGCTTTGGAAACCCTATAGGGCAGTTTTACTCCATCCTAAGGGTCTCTAAGAGTGAATTGACTCAGTGGCAGTGGATTTGGTTTGTTTTTTTTGTTAAGAGTTACCAGAAAAAAAAAAAATATATATATATATATATATTAGTCTATGGTAGAACACTCCACTTGCCCTAGGAACCCATATCTTTTAAGATTGATAAGGTTCAGTAAAATTTGAATTGGGAGCTCAAAATGAGTCATGTTATATTATACCTTAGGGGCAAAAAAAAGTATTTACTATTTCTGTCCACTTAAAAGGCCTGAAAACAATGAAAATTTGTTGTTGTTGTTGTTGTTATGTGCCGTCGAGTCGGCCCCGACTCATAGCGACCCCTCCTTGGGTTTCCAAGGCAGTATCACTATGGAAGTAGGATTGCCCAACCTTCATTCCGAGGAGTGGCTGGTGGGTTTGAACCGCCAGCCGTCTGGTTAGCAGGCAAGTGTCGTAGCCACTATGCTACCAGAGCTCCCAATGAAAATTTAGTATATGTGAATACACCTTAATATACCCAGCACAGCAACTGTGGTTTCTAAATACAATTTCCTAACAAAAAGAGATAGGATTTTCTTAGAAAAACAGCTGATCCAAGTGCGGGTTAAGAAGAATTCAAGACAAACCTGGAATATGCTGTTATGCTACAATGCAAGGGATCTATCAAGATCCATGCGTCAAGGTCCATTGTCATGTATCTTACAAGCTCATTTGAAGAAGCTTCTATTGGTTAAAATTAGGCAATCAGAATATCAATAAGGGTGATAACTACAATAGACTAAACTACATGAAGTATGTTTAAATTCATGAGTTCAGAATGATATTGTTTAAAAATAAAAACAACAAAACACCTCATTGGTCAGCTTTAGAGGGTACTAAGAAATCTATTAATTATTTTGAAAACCGTCAAAGAAGGGTAAAAAATGAAATTTTATCTTATTTGTCCTATACAAACTAAAGTTTAAGGTAACCAAGTAAGTCTTTAACTTATAATGTATTCTAGTTATGACAAACTACTTATGACTATCCTATTTTTTATGATGTATATATTTTTTCAATGTACATATGTATGTATTAAAATATATCTATAAGCTTGTATATAATGTTTCCAACCTTCAAAGGCAAATAAAGGTAGGATTTATAAATAGAAAGATAATGAAAGGCAACCATAATATAAAAGAAAAACAGAGGTATTCAACTTACATCAGAACCAACTTACAACAAAGTCATCAGCAACTACCTGAAATTAAAAAGAAATTTGTCTTCATAGCAATATTCTACTTAATAAATGAAGAAGAAATGATAAGATATCACCATTTTTAATGACTGGATCTAAAGAATATTTTTCAATGACTGCAACATCATAAAAAGAGATACAATCATACACATGGCTTCTGATGGAAGTATACCTAACCACCTAATAAAGTGGTGTTGCTAAAAATATGGAGCCCAAGTGCTTGAACAGTCTCTCTCAGAAAGATCAGCACAAGGCTGGTCCCCATGAGGCAGAGGTTAAAGATGTCCCAAATGTCCAAACTACCATGCCACTCCATCATTTCAGACATTAACTCCTCCTCTTCCTCCCAGTAATTTCCCCCATCTTAGGGTTCTGTATTTCACTGTAGCGCCTCACAGAACTCACAGACACCCAAGGGACGTCTCACATAGTAGTGGTGGAGGCTGGCAGGCTGGCGAGTCCCAGGTCCGTGAGTGGGTCTGGAGGATCCTCTCAGTTCTCGGGGTTTGATGAACCTCGATCAGCAGATCAGATGACGGCTGCTGTCCCAAATCCAGGGGTGAGATGAGGATGAGTGAAAACACAGAACGGGAGCAAGAAGAGGGTGAAACTTCCCAGGAGATTCATAGGTATACCCTCAAGGAAGCTAAGGGTGGTAATTTGAATTATACCCTCCAGCAAGGCAGGACTCAAGATACATTCCACCTGTGTTGCTTCAACAGAAATAACCCAAGTGGATGACTTTAACAATCAGCAGCTCAAGGCAAATCCCATCACAGAGCCATTTGCCAATCATTATAGGGAACAACTACTACCAGCTGCTCAGCCAAGTTGATACCCAACCTTAACTACCACACCACCCCAGATAGGCATAGATAATAGGATTTACAATACATCACAGAATGGAGGACAATGGCTAGAAAGGCCACATAAAGCAATTCTCTGCACCAAGTGTGATCAAATCTCTAGATTTAATTCCCACTTTCATAGGAGATAGAGGAAAATAGTATCAGTATACAAATTCAGACTATAGAAAACTACAAGAGAAATGATCTTTTGTTTTGTTTTGTTTTTAACAAATAAATTGCAAGAGAGAGGGAGCAGACAGGGAGAGACAGAGAGAGATACTATAAATTAAAAGAGATTTAAGAGACATGCAACCAATTGCAATATATGGACTTCTTTTGAATCTTGATTTAAACAGACTTTTAAAACAATGATACATTAGGAACATTTGAAGCTTCATTAGTTATTTCATGAATCAAAAATTATTGTTGGTGTGGCAATCAGTGCCAAACATGCAGAAAGGGATCAAAATTGGAGATCATGGATAGAGTGGGAGAAAAAATGTGGAACACAATTCAAAAACATAAAAAATGATCAGGATCAGTGGTCAGATAGAGACTGGTGAAACTCCTGAGACTATGGCCCAGAGTCACCCTTCTCGCTTCAAATTGGACTAAATCCCATGGCTCAGCTCTCAGCCAAACAATAACTATACCAGGGAGACACACTCCTTAGAACAGTCTACCTTGGGAGAACAGAAGGGCAAGTATTTGCACAGGGAAAAGCTAGGCAGGCAGGAACGCATTGGTAAGGACACAGGGGATGGGTAACCACAAGGAGGAGGTGGGAGAAGACTGTTAAATTGTGGAGATTGTGATCAGTGTCAGGAAACAAAATGTATATGAACTGCTGAATGCAAAAGGACTGCTTTGTAAAGTTGCACCCAATCACAATAAAGACTAAAAAGAAATTCTTGCTGCTGGAGTTCACTAAAAAGAGAGTGCTTATCTTTTAAATCTTTTTATTGAATTACTTCCATATGAAGTGCTATGATGTCTCAGATTTGCTTTAAAAATAATCTCAGTTAGGATTAAGAGTATAGATGAAATTTGGTTGGTCATTGGTTGATCTTTGTTGAAGGTCAGTGAGGACATGTATGAAGTCTATCCTACCATGTTGTTATTTTGTTATTGGTATGTGCCGTCGAGTCAGACCCGACTCATAGCGACCCCTCCTTGGGTTTCCAAGGCAGTATCACTACGGAAGTAGATTGCCCCATCTTCCTTCCGAGG
>NW_006921741.1:3805020-3828955 GCF_000298275.1 Orycteropus afer afer | reverse complement strand
CAACAACAACTATATATGCAAAACATGCAGGTACAGATAATTACTCAACATATTGAATTTGTATATAGAGAACATGCTGAACTAGAAATCATGAAGCAAACCGAAACTGCTGCCACCCAAAGATTAACCACCGCACCACCAGGACTTCTTAAGTAGAAATCAAAAGCCTTCAGTTTGGCCCTAGATGAGTTGCCTTAGAGCTGAGAAGTTTTAAACAGATCACTTAGCATTTCCGAACTTGAGTAGGAATAGTAAATATGCTATAGGGATTTTGAGAGATTCCAGTGAGATAATGTATATGCATTGCTAGGAATCATGCTGGCAACCCCAGCTGAAGATCATGGCTGGTGACATACCTAACATTTTCTTTTGCCCAGGCTGGAACTTAATGACTTGACTCCATCTTGACTCCTACTGGTCCTTCAGGTCTGCCCTTTGTATACTGGGTTTGTCCTCCTTCTAGCCTCCTGTTCAGATCCTACCGCCTGTCACCTCTGCTTTGTGATCACCATAGCAGCTGTGTAGGTAGGCTGAGAGGCTCTCAACACAGCTCCTTTCCATCTCTGACAGCACAGAAATATGTGAGTTCTTTGCATGCCACATGGCTGCAGAAAGTGACTTTAGAGTGATTTCTCAATCCCACTCTAAACCTAAATATAACTTGAAACTAGTTTTTGTCCCAACTGTGGCTACCACATTTGGAACAGAATTTCAGTCTCCAGTTAAGTGAAAAAAATAAAATAAAATAACAAGTAAATGTCTTAGAATAATTTCTGGCACTTAAAGGACAGTAGCTATTATTATTATTACACCACTTTTGTTACCATGGATTAGAGCTTTTCCTATCAGTATTACTAATGCCTAGTGCAACAGCCGGACTGTCTTTTTAGGAGCTCTGGTAGCATAGTGCCTAAGGCACTTGACTGCTAACCAGAAGGCTGGCGGTTCAAACCCACCAGCCACTCCTTGGAAGGCAGATGGGGCAATGTACTTCCGTAGTGATACTGCCTCGGAAACCCAAGGAGGGGTCACTATGAGTCAGGGCCGTCTCGACAGTACATAACAACAATAACAACAGTAAATATTTAATTAATGAGTGAAATGAAACCAGCTCAGAGAAGGGTCCTCTCTGGTGCTAAAAATATTATCGGACAGCAATCTTAAAACATAGATACTTGTATTTCAGAGGATATTCTTGAAAAATAGATAATGTTTGAAGAAATTAGATTGATTTTCTGAATTATATTTGCTACATAGTATTTGCTTACTATGCTCAACTGAGTCGTGTTCAGAAGAAACCTTGTTTGGATATTTCACATGCTGTGCTGCATCCTCATGTGGTAGTTTCAAACTTAGACTGAAAATAATTTAGAGAAGCATATATATTAGCCAGGGAGCCTCGGTGGTGCAGCGGGTAAGTACTCGGGTGCTAACTGAAAGGTTGACAGTTTGAACAAACCAGTGGCCCTGCAGGATAAAGATGAGGCAGTCTGCTTCCATAAAGATTTGGAAACTCTGTGGGGGCAGTTCTACACTGTCTTATAGAGTTGCTGTGAGTCAGAATCCACTTGATGACATCAATGAAGTGTTGTCTTTTTTTTTTTTTTTTTTTTTTTTTTACAGTCATTGAGTAAAGCACTTTACAATTCATAGTCTGACTCTTTATCCTTTTATTATACAAGGACTATTTCCTTCTTTTTAGCTACTTGGCAATTTCAAACAATTGAGCAGTTGCCATCTAGTGGGTAAAATTTGTAATGGCATAAAGGAAGCTGAACATAATCATAGCTGAGAACAGTGATGTATATAGCTGGAAGAAGGAAGTTATTAAATCCATTCACAACTTTTGCAATAGTGTTATCACTGGGTACTAAATTCAGTTATTGGATTCGTAGAAAACTTTGAGCTGTTTTCTATTAAAAAGTACAAGAAAATTAAAACTGCAATAAGATACATCAAAATGATTCACAACGACAGCCACCACCGACAGTAACATATGCTGATGAGAACGTGAAGCAGTCGCAATTCTCAACAATTGCTAGTGGAAAAGCAAAATCATATTAGCTACTCTGGAAAATATATGTTTATAAGCATCAACATAAACTTACCATCTGACTTAAAAAGTTCATTTTTAGGCTTTTATCTAAAAGAAATGAAAAATATCATTTCAAGCAAACTCACTCCTGTACACTAATAGAATCTTTATCCATATGCACTGCTGTCGAGTTGGATCTGACTCTCAGTGACCTCTCTTTGTGTTTCCCAGGCAGTATCACTATGGAAGTAAATTGCCCAACCTTCCTTCCGAGGAATGGCTGGTGGGTTTGAACCGCCAGCCTTCTGGTTAACAGTCAAATGCTTTAGACTCTATGCCTTAACTTGTCTCAGAGCTTTATCCATAAACACCAAAATATCCATCAGCAAATTAATGGATCAGCCAGCTGTGGTACATATATTTAACAGAACAGGCCTCTGCAATATAAAGGAATGGGCTATTGATATACAAGACAACATGGACGGGGCCATTAGTAAGTAAAATAAGGGATATTGGACACAAGCAAGGGGCTCTCGTGGCACAGTGGCTGAAGCATTTGGCTATTACAAAAGACTGGCAGTTGGAACCCACCAGAGCTTTGTGGGAGAAAGATGAGGCAGTCTGCTTCCCTAAAGATTTATAAACTTGGAAACCGTATAGGGAAGTTCTGCTCTGGCTGTAGGGTCTCTATGAGTTGGAATCAGTATGATGGCAATGGGTTTTTTTGTTTTTGTTTTTGAACAGAAGCACTGTGATATGGCAAAAGTGGGTCTGACAACCCAGATAGCTACTAAATGACTAACGGGAGGGGCGTGTGTATCCATTGAACAGGAGGATGATTCATGTCCTGGGCAGAACAGGGTAGGAATATGCTACTTAGAATGGCATGCAATTTAAAAGTTTTGAATTGTTTATTTCTGGAATTTTCCATTTTTAAGTTGACCACATATAACTGAAACCATGGAAAGTGAAACTGTAGATAAGAGAGGACTACTCTAAAAACATACCTACACTGAAAGTTGTTAGGCTGAGAAGCATCTATGGTTTTAGTTTGCAGCTGAAGGAAAAGAGGATTGAAAAGATGAGGTCAATCTTCCCAGGATAACATTGCTGAGAAGTGGCAAGACTAGAGATTTAAGTTGTCATTTCTTCTTTCTCTCTGCGTTTGTTCTATCACTCCAGTTCTTTCTTCCTGACATAGGCACAGGGCTGCCCTGAACTGGGCTGCTCCAGAAAATACATATAGTTGACAAACTGTCAAATGAGTATCAGGGTTTTAGGGAAAGGCCAAAGTGAAAGAAGAACCCATGATTCCATTAGAGAAAGGCTTCCTGCCAGTCTTGGAGTCCTACCATGTAGGAAAATAAACCATAAACTCTGGGGACCAGGATACAGCTATTGTGCAAACAGTACTCACTGCTTTTCCCAGCATTTCTCTTTACATGCAACCTTTCTGCATAGGCAACTTCTGGTGAGTGTTTTATCCATCACAATTTCCCAGTGGAATCAATCATCCTATCATATAGTTAATAATAAAAATAATGCAGGAAAAGGAATCAGGTTTGGAGTTAATCTCATCAGTCTAGACTTTAGCTTTAAAATGCAGAGGAAGGGCTTTATCATCTCTATCTAAGTCCCTTTGTAAGGCTCCGTGTTTGAAACCACATTTTAAGCTTTTACTAGGTGAAAGCACCTCCTTCATTTAAATCCACATAGCAGTGGAATATAATATGTGTAGCTCCAATATACCAAAAAAAAAAAAAAAAAAAACCCTCCCCTCTAGTTGGATCAGACTCATAGCGACCCCTCCTTGGGTTTCCCAGGTGGTATCATGGAAGTACATTGCCCTTGAGAGGAGTGGCTGGTGGATTTGAACTGCCAGCCCTCTGGTTAGCTGTCAAATGCCTTAGGCACTAAACCTCCAGAGCCCCAATATACAGATGATAAGATTTAAAGTTCAAATATATTAAGTAACATGTTCTAAGACACTGAGCTAATAAGACAGGGGATAACTATTTACCTGTGGGTCTGCCTGACTCCAAAGCTTTTGCCTTTCCTAGTATGATGCTTTAAAAGCTAATAAAATTAGTGTTTCTGACAACCACAATTTTAGCATTCCAGTGTAAGATATGGTTAAGTTGCTTATGTAAAAATTATTCGTCTATAATCGTCATTTACTGTATACCAGAAATTGTGCTATATATGGTATAATAATATATTTAAAATTCACAAAAGCTCTAGGAGGTAGGTATCATCCTCCCCCCCTTTTTTTTTTTTGCAATGTTTCCTCCTCTCCCCTTCCACCTCTGGTAACCAACAAAGAAAGTTTCCTTCTGTATATAAACCTTTCCTTGACTTTTTACAATAATGAACTAATACAATATTTGTCCTTCTGTATCATCCCTATTTTAAAGATGAGTAAACTGAGGCTGAAAATGGATTAATGACTTTCCCAAGGTTACTTACCCAACCAGGATATGGTGGAGCTGAGATTCAAGGCCACGTCTAAGGGACACCAATGCCCAAGTTTTACACAGTAGGAAAAACATGGCCTTTGGAATGTGGTAGATCTAGTTTCGAATCTCAATGCTCCCCAAAATAAACTTTCCATATTTCTGTACTCTTATAGTATTCTATGTATACACCTTTCATGACTGCCTCTACTTTTTATTTCTCCCTAGTTGTATCAGTAGTTTTATACACGCTTTCTCTTTAATACCAAACTGTAAGCATCTTAAGGGCATGAATTATGTCCATTTAGCTTGGTTTTCTTCTCTTTTATCTTTCTCATTAATTACCTTAAACAGTTGTGCTTACTTTGTAGGAATTCAATCAAGTGATTGATCAAATAGAATGAAAGTATTAAAGTACTGAAGGATTTGAAACTGGATGGAAGATAGGTCTGATACAGTGAGTTAGTTAATTAATTAATTCATCCTTCCATTTATCCATCAGTTGAACAATTATTTACTGATGGTGTGTTATGGTCTCCAGCCTATGTAGGTGAACTGATATTCAACTGGTATAAAACAATGCATCAGCCAGCATCCATTCTAATTGATTAATTCTTGGATATTACCTCTAGCTGAGTTCTTGGGATATGATTATGAGAAAAATAAAGTCATTGAGCATTAAAAATAGCCACTGTCCTCTAAAAATTTAAATAAATATAAAATTACTACTGTGATAGGAAGAAAGGTATTCAGTGCTATGGCAGTGGATAGCAAGGGCCCATGATGTAGTCTGGATGACAGAGCATCTCTGATGAAAACTAGGGAGGTAAAAATTCAGTTCTTCCACAATACAAAATCAGTCTTCACCTGTGAAGACTAAAATGGCACTACTGTTTTGTGGGATCAGTTGTCTCCTATAAATAGAACTATTAAACTATTACTTTCCACCATGCTCTTGCATGCATCTTACCATGAATAGTTCAATAAGTTGAGTAATGTTCAATCCACTAAAGAGAAGAAGTATTTCACTTCATTCTAGTGGCATCATGAGGGTTGGTGTCACCCAGTGCGGTAACTCATGGTGTTAATCCTCCCATGGACTCTTCTCATACCAGACCATATCTTAGCAATGTTTATTATCAATTTTAATCATAGATGTGATATAGTTGTAAATTAATTAAGTGTAGTATTTCTTAGATTATATGAATACTAACACCAAAATCACTTTGTAACATCTTTCTACATTGAATCACATTATTAGTTTTAACAGTATTAGTAAATAAGTGGAACCCTTTTTTGATTTTTCTCCTTCTTTTCCTTTAAATATCCCTTCATTTTCAAAAATGTTAAATGTTATTGATATAGGTTAACAAACACTACTTACCACAATATTGCAGCTAAAACACAAGAAAATTTGAAAACTTAGTGACTATAAAAACATCATCAGCAACAAAAACAACAGTGTGTGCTTGTAGTTCATGCAGATGAAACCATGTGATTTGAAGCATCACTGTAGTTGAGTAATCATGACAGCTCTCACCATTTGAAGGTTCAAAAAATAAATTGGCATAGAGTTTTAGCCATGTAGGTATATTGATACATGTAAGCTCTGTAGTGTAGTGCATAAGGCATTTGACTGCTGATCAGAAGGCTGACACTTCAAACCCACCAGCCACTCCTTGGAAGGAAGATTGGGCAACCTACTTTTGTAGTAATACTGCCTCAGAAACCCAAGGAGGGGTTGCTATGAGTCAGATCCGACTTCACAGCAATGAGAGTTTATTATTATTATTATTATTATTATTGGTATATAAAGATTAAAGTGGAAATATAGGTAAGGTCACCTCAAGGAGAATCTCATATGCAATGCTGGGCAGTTCAGACCTGATCCAGTAGGTGCTGGGAAACAACAAATGAGGAGAGAGAATGAATAGATGGTTATGTTTGCATATCCAACAACAAAAAGTGATATCTTCTTTCCTATATTTCCATAGTGCTTTGTACTTCTCTTATCCTATCTGCTTCCATAAAGATTTACAGCCTTGGAAACTTTATGGGCCAGTTCTACCCTACCATGTAGGGTTGTCATTAATCAGAATCAATTTGATGGAAATGGGTGTGTGGTGGGTATCCTGTTCACCTCATAGTACATATAATTAAATCTGGATTTATATTAAGCCCCACCCATTTCCATTGAGTTGACTCTGACCCTATATTAAGTACCATTAGAATTGTAAGTTTCTAATAACCCACCAGCCACTCCTCGGAAGGAAGGTTGGGCAATCCTACTTCCGTAGTGATACTGCCTCGGAAACCCAAGGAGGGGTCGCTATGAGTCGGGGCTGACTTGACGGCACATAACAACAACAACAACAATAGGCAACAAATTTGACTGCTGAGACTTTAGATCCTCTGGAATGCATAGAACAGACTATACTTTTTGTACTCAAATGTGCTCAGTAAATGAGTGCAAAATTGAATTGAATGGAACAGTTTCTGGTCCTGCACTTGCATAGGACTCCTCCCAGCAGCATCATGTCTCTTCTTAGCAGGGTGAGGGGAGGGGCACTAACACAGTTCTAGTCCACATTTGCAGCAGGTTAAATAACATCTTCTGGATAATGGGATACCTGACAGAAATAATAAACCTTCCCAGATGATGTCACAAGAGCATGGTCTCCCATCACCTAGTCTTTTCAAAAGCCTGAATCATGCCCTGTCACATAGGAATTTGACAAATGGCTCAAAAATATAAATATTCATGATCTTCTGTTGAGTATTTTTAAGATATATGGGAGAAATATCCAAAAAAACATAAATAAACTGACTGCCATCGAGTCAATCCTGATGCATAGTGAGCCCTCCTATGTTTTCCAAGGAGGTATCACTACGGAAGTAGATTGCCCAACCTTCCTTCTGAGGAGTGGCTGGTGGATTTGAACCGCCAGCCTTCTGGTTATCAGTCAAGTGCCTTAGGCACTATGCTACCAGAGCTCCCAGTGAAATGCCTACTGCTAATCAAAAGGCTGGCAGTTCAAACCCACCAGCCAGTCCTCGAAAGGAAGATCGGGCAATCTACTTCTGTAGTGATACCACCTTGGAAATACCAGGAGAGGTAGCTGTGAGTCGGATCTGACTCCACCACAGTGGTTTATATATATATATATATATTATATATAATATATATACACAAACACACACGCATATACGCACACATGCATACATACCAATAATAGTAAACTGCTGCCAGCCCCTTCTCCCCTTTCTGTTCATCACTCCCAGCACTCCAAACTGAGCACAGACATAGCAAGCCAATGTTCAAAAAATAGTTTACTGAATGAATTAATGATTATTCATACTATTCTGTTTCATGTCTCCATGCCTTATGTCTGCTATTCTATCTGTGTAGACTGTCTTTCTTCATCTGATTAACATCTCTCTATTTACTTGTTAAGGAACCCCAGTGGCACAGTTAAGTGGTTGGCTGCTAACCAAAAGTTTGGTGATGTGAACCTATCCAACAGTTCCAAGGGAGAAACACCTAGCAATCTGCTTCCAAAAAGATTAAAACCTACAAAACTCAATGGGACACTTCTATTCTGTCATATGGCATCTCTGTGAGTCAAAATCAACCAGATGACATCTTACAATAATAACAATTATTCTTTAAGGCTTTATCCTCTTTAAGCTTACTCTCAGTGCTTCTCCACTGTGCTGCCATAACAGCAAATATATACCACCCTCATAACACTCGGTATTGACATGATCACTTCATCTCCACACCATAAAGTAAGCTGTTTGAAGCTAGGATCCATGTCTTATCTGTCTTGCTAGTCCAAGTAGTTTATATCTGAGAGTAACATGTAACAGAGTTATTAAGAGTATAGATTTTAGAGTTAGACTACTGGGGATATCGATAGTATCTACCTTCTAGGGTTGTTGTGAGGATTGAATTACTTGTTATACAAAGTGCTTAGAGCAGTGCCTAGCACAAAATGAGCACTGTTGTTGTTGTTGTTGTTATGTGCCATCGAGTCGGCCCTGACTCATATGTAAGTATAAATTATCAGGTACCTCAAAGTATTGATTAAAACTACTGCAGAACTACATGGAAGAGGGTAAGTCATTGAAGTCTTTGTGCAAGTAGAAGGATTTAAAATAAAAGGACAGATAGGTGTTTCACAAGTAGAGCCAGAGGTAAGCTGTGGAGGGCAAAATCATTACAGGAGTAAGTTAGAGTCAGGTAGGGCATAGCACTCGGACATTCAGCTCTCTGCTTCCACTTACTGTCCCCAGAGAGCCAAGTAATAGAACGTGTTTTGGAAAACATTCCTCCTGTAAGTTTAATTCTCTTCTCTTTTATTATCTTTATAACTCCTGTGGGAGCCAATAAATAGTGAGATAAAATGAAATTGGAGCTCTGTACTGTTGACTGAAAAGGGCATAAAACGCAAAATCTTTAGGTGAATTTTTCAGTAATTGTAAGCTGGTCACATTTTTAATAAATACATCCAAATTACTATCTATAGTGGAATATTATAGAATGAAATAAAATTTTTCCCGGGCTTGTTGTTAATGCATTCTCCCCACAACCACAGTTACTTAAATTCCATAAGAGATTTTTGTTATTGTTGTTGTTGCTATGTGTCATTGAGTGAGACCCGACTCAATGACCCCTCTTTGGGTTTCCAAGACAATATCACTGTGGAAGTAGATTGCCAAACCTTCCTTCCAAGGAGTGGCTGGTGGGTTTGAACCACCAGCCTTCTGGTTAGCAGTCAAGAGAGATTTTTAGAGGAGATAAATTATGTGTAGTATAACTCACAAAATATATATGAAGCACACTTTGCAGATCAAGTAATACTCCTACATTGACTTCCACTGTCAAATTGATGATATTAAAATAATCCTATTGAAAACCTCAGTTCAGACCAACTGATTGGATGACTACTGTATCCCTGTCACTGATCCCAGTGTTTATCTAGCCCTTTTCTTCTGGTGAGGGAGGCCACTTGAGAGCTAAGAGTGGAATAGAAATTACTGCCGGGGGTATTTCCAGTTTGTGTGACCCCAGATGGGGAAGACAAGAAATAGTGTCTCAGAAAGGGTGATAAAGGCAAAGCCAGAATTATAGTGAGTTCAAACCAGACTGTCAATCCAGAGGGACTGACAGAGAATGTGGTCATGGAACTATGAATCCAAATGAGAAATGTGGATACAGATAAAGGAAACAGCAACACCAAGAGTAAGAAGATAAGTAAATGAAAGCTGATTCAACTCCCAAGATGGTATGTGGATTGATACACTCTTAGTATGATTAGCATGAGGAGTCTGCGTTTATTTAGAGAGATGGGAAAAGAGAAGCCTCGATGGGGATGGGGGAAACCCTGTTATTGCCCCTGCAGGACTCCTAATCGTAAAACCAATAATTATACAGTGCGGTTTATTAATACTCATTGAGCTCCTACATCATAGCAGGCACCTTGCTAGTGTGGGAATATGGCAATGAATGGACAGATCCAGTCCCTGTCCTAAAGGCTGAACACTTGTAAACCAGGGAAGGGAACGAGGGCAAGTCAGGACAAGGGAAAAATATTCTTGGCACAAGGAATACATGTCTCTGAAAGCTCTAGGCAAGATAGGTAGGATTTGTTATAATAAAATGTTTTCTCCAAATGTTGAGCATGAAGTTCAACGTTTTCTCTAAGAAATATTCCTTAGTCTTGGTTAGATTTCTTCATACATGCTCCCGTAGGACTCTGTACTTATCCTATCATACTCTACAGGTTATGAACAAGATCCATTCCTAACTATATCTTCAAGTGGAATTTTGTGGTGATTCTTCCTTGCATTGGCCATGTTCCTCCCACAGAGCCTTTTCCCATGCTGTTCTCTCTGCCCAGAATCCTTTCCCTACCTTTCCCTGCTGACTCCTCCTCCTTCTCAGGGAAGGCCTCCCTCATCTCTCTGACTAGTTCATATGGCCTCTTCAGGGCTCTTGTAGCCTGAGGTAGCTTTACTTCAAAATACTACCCAGCTGCAATTTTACACTTATTTTTGAGATTATTTACATAGATTATTTTACTTAATTTTCATAACAATTCTATGATGCAGATACTATTATCATCCCATGCAACAGATAGAGAAAATAAGGCAGAGAAGACATCCTTACCACACCCTGAGAGGTAAGCAGGGCAAGGAATAGCTTCACTGTTGTTTTGCAGAAGAGAAAACCGAGGTCCAGAGAGGACCAAGGTCATGCCCAAATCATAAGATAAATTAGTGATTAAGTGGGTCCTAGAGCTTAGGTCATAGCCACCACTCTGGGATGCTTCCTTTCTTCCCAGCCCTGGTATCCCAAGTCGGATTCTCCCCTGCATCTCTGGGACAGTAGCTGTAGTTGTTCTGACCAATCCTTATCCTGGTCATGGATGCCTTGTCTCCCACAGCTTTTCAGTGGGTTCCGCACCAGCCAGGTCCAAGTAACTACCCACTGCCTCAAGATGTCCCAGATCTCCTGTCAAAACCAGGGTGTCATTGTCATTTCTTCCTGACTAAAATTTCTTATAAAATTTCTCATCCTACATCCAGGCAGGCAACTCTTGGTGGCTTACATTTAATTGGAATTTGTAGGTAAGTTGGAATAGAGGCATACAGTTCTTATTTAGTCTTATTTTAGTGCAAGAAAAAGTTTGAAGCTGTATCAATTATTTAAAAACTGCACATGCAGCAAGTGAAAATGATTGTGATGAAGAACTTATTGTGAGTAAGGATTTGTTCAACCATTTCAAAGTGAGGGTAAATTTACATAACATTAAAGGGCAAGTTGGAGTTCTGGTCTGATGTTCATAACCAGGACTACCTGTATTACAATTGCTCACTTACTGTCAGAGTCCCCCTTGTGAGCAATCTATTGGAAGGAATGATCTCAATCTCTGTGTTATATTTCAATTGTCTAACTCACTGACTGGCACATAGACATTCAATATATATTTGTTGAGTGAATAGCTGAATGACTAAATGAATGGATATAGCGTCTTAAATATGAAATTTCTTTTATCATTTAATATCTGTGGGAGAAAAGGGAGAAAAAAAGGGAAGTTCTTGTATTGGTATGTTTGTTTTCAGTAAAATATGAAATAAGGTAAAAAATGATGTTAATTCACATGAATAGTTTCCATCTCCCCTTTTGCCTCCCTCACTTCAAGGCTTCACCTGTAATACCTTTAGAAGCTGTTTTAAATCCTTTTGCAAGAGTATATAAGAAAGGATTATAATAAATTCAATTACAAATGATTACACATATTTCAAATATTGTATTTTATTTAATTAATTCATTTAATAAAAGTTTATTAAATATCTACTGTATGTAAAACCTCATGTAAGGTATCATGGAGATTAAAGAAAATAAATATTTAAGAGCTTAGAAAGTGCATACTCTTAATTTGAAGCATCATTTTATACACATGAAAAATTAAAAACAATGTTTAACTGATATCTTTTGTGATTAATTACATTTTTCATTTCCTACCTAAACTGTGAAGATTGTACTTGATTGAGATCTCATTCTGTTTTCAATTATGAAGTTTCTGTAAATGAAAATTAAAGATAAAATAATAAGGTGTATTTTTGGTCCAGAGAAATAAAACACCCAACTTTAACTTAATCAAACAAAAGACATTTATTATATAAATATAGAAGTGAATAAAGGAACTCAAGGGCAGGACTGACCTTCAGAAAGGGACTAGAATTAGGAAAGATGGAAACATTTTCATAATTCCACTTTAGAAACCATCTAGTGCAAAGATTCATTGCTTCAATTCCAAAATCCTGAGAGAATCAGATTAGCCAGCTTGGGTCAGGTGTGTTCTTAGTTTGGCTTCTCCTAGAAGCAGACTCTGAGAGACAAATTTATACACAAATAGGTTATGTGGAAGGTGCAGGAAACATCAGTAGGAAATAGATGAGTGTGATAGTGAAAGGAAGGCAGCTTTCACTGTGGGCAACTGGAGGTAATCCTCTCAAGGAAATTCTGCAAAACTCTCAATAGAACACACACCTCAAAAGTTATCCCATCCAAAGGATAAAGGATCAATTACACATCAAGTCTCTTCAGTCATTTATTAAGAACTGCTATTGTTGTTGATGTTAGGTGTTGTCGAGTCCACTCTGACTCATAGCAACTCTGAGTACAACAGAATGAAACACTGCCTGGTTGTGTGCCATCATCACAATCCTTCCTATACGTGAGACCATCATTGCAGCCACTGTGTCAATCCAACTCATTGAGGGTCTTCATCTTTTTTGCTGACCCTCTACTTTACCAAGCATGATATCCTTCTCCAAGGAATGGTCCCTTCTGACAACATGACCAAAGTAGGCAATTCTTGCTTCCAAGGAGCATTCTGGCTGCACTTCTTTCAGGACACTTTCTCATTCTGGTAGTCCATGGTACTTTAAGTATTCTTCTCCAACTCCGCAACTCAGAAGCATCAACCCTTCTTTGATCTTCCTTATTCATTGTCTAGCTTTCACATGCCTATGAGACTATTGAAAATACCATGGCTTGGGTTAGGCACACCTTAGTCTTCAAAGAGACATTTTTTTCTATTAGGGGATGACAATTAACCAGCATTTTCCAACAAAGATTCTTGTTCCCTTAGGAAGAGTAGTTTTCCTTATCTTTGGTGAAATCCCTCAGGTAAAGAGATGCTGAGGCTGGCAGTTAGCTGTTCAGTACACCTGAAGGGCAAGAGGATATGGGTAAGAACTTGACAGCTTCTGCTACAGGTATCCACCCCTGATATTCAACTGTGCCTCAGATTGTAGGGTCGTGTAATACAAATGCGGCCACCAGTGACTCATTTCCAAAGAAGAAATAAGTAGTTAAATGAGTCAGTGTGGGCTGATGTCCCAAAAGGAGTTTACTATATACATACCATAGGACTTCAGAGACAGAAGAACATGTCCAGGCTAAGGTGTTTTCTTTGAAGGATGAGTGAAATTTGTGAAGTGATCTAAACATCAATTTAGAGAATGGGAAAATGAGGGATATAAGAATGCCTCTGGCAGGTTGGGGAGCTCTGGTAGCATAGTGGCTAAGGCACTTGACTGCTAACCAGAAGGCTGGTGGTTCAAACCCACCAGCCACTCCTCAGAAGGAAGATGGGGCAGTCTACTTCTGTAGTGATACTGTCTCGGAAACCCAAGGAGGGGTCGCTGTGGGTCGGGTCTGACTCAAGGGCACATAACAACAACAACTGGCAAGTTGAGAGGATGGTGAGGTTGTGAGTGAGAGATCAAGTTAGAGAAATCCTTTAAAACCAGATAAAGAGAGTTTCGATCAGCAGGCTGAGATGCGTGTAGTTAATAATACATTAAGCTATAAATTTATATTCTATTGGAGTCAACATCAAGGTATGTTACATTTTTACTACTCAGACTTATAGTACTTTCTTCTAAAGAAGCCCATTTTTGCCATAGCTTATATTTTCCATTTAATATAGACTTTCATGAAGTTTGCTTGTTGTTGTTAGTTGTAGTTGAGTCAATTCTGACTCCATGTTTGCTTTCAGTCGGTGATATATCAGGGAAATAAATTATTTACTATTTAAGTGGAATATACAATGTTATTAAATACCAAGAATATAATTGCTTCATAGTGTGTGTTTCTGTATAGACAATTCCTAGTAAGTTCCATTCCTTCTGTGGTCAATTATAAAACACACTGGGAAAAAATTGTAGCCTCTGGTAATAAACATACAAATTTCATTCACCTAACAAAATATTCAACAAACATTTATTAAGGGCCCACTGTGTATCATACCCTTAGTAGGTACAAGACTGCAGAGAAAAGTAAGTTACTGTACCTGCAACCCAAGCACTCATATTCTCAAATAGGTGAGTGAAAAATAATTTAGGTACAGGGTAAAAAGTGTGGTAATGGAAGTGAATACAAAGTGCTGTGGGGATGCTGCTAACTCACTAAGGAGAATGCTACAGATAGACACAGAGCATCACATCCCAATTAAAAGCAGCAATTAAAGAGTTGATTGTGTCTGAAACATTTGTTTGCCAGGTTGTTTTTCTCTACCCTAAGGAGTGGCAAACCCCTGACTATTAGTAAACATGTAGCATTTGGTAATGAAGCTAATTTACTAAATGGAATATAGAATTGTTTTCTTTTGAGTTGGCCCTTTCCTTTGGATGAATCTTGGAAAGGATAAACAGCCTAGCAATCCCATCAGAAGAAGCAGGAGGCTGAAACGGAACCTATATGAAAACTAAGAGAGTGAGTTTGCATCCCAATGTCTCTATAAAACACAGACACCGAGACTATCACTTATTCCGATGTGCTTTACCTAAAGAATGAAATCCTAGGAATAAGAAAACAAAGTTTGCAACAGGCATGCAAGGGCTATTTTGGCCTTTATTGATCTAAATCTTTTGGGAAGATACTCACTATCCTAAACTGAAACGTGTTTTATATGACCTTCCATTAGGAATGACATTCAATTTAAAGCAATTTAGGAAAAACAAAAACATTCTTCTTTATTGTGAATAGTCCACTCAGTGTTGGATTACCCAATAAGTAGAGTAAGCATGGATTTATTTGGGAATACTTTTTAATCTGTAGTAAACAATTTCATATTTTTTCACTACATCAAAGATTCTGCTTCTGGGTATGGCTGACATCTCTCTCTCTTCCAGTCCCACAGCACCCTCCTATAGAATCAAAACCGCTTCTCAAGTTTACAATCCCTGATAGGGATAGAATACCCAGTAAGTAAGGTAAGCACAGGCTTACTTGTTCTTACTTACTAATCTATAGTGAACAATTGCGTGTGTTTTACCCCATGATGTAGTGAAAAACATGTGAAAGTAATTGGTATACATATCTTCCCCTGAGTCCACTACATATACTGCACTTTTAGGGATACCTTGAACAGAAGAATATATATACTTGTTAAAGCTGTAATTCCACAGCAACTGTAGTTACAGCAAGATGAGTTTCAAATGTATTTGGAAGAGATACCTGGATCCATATTTATATATTTTTTTCAAATTTCATTATTGTCTTAACTGAACTTACCAGAATTAAAAATTATAACTTCTTTCTAGAGTCCTCAGGAACTCTGGTGGCATAGTGCCTAGGATATTTGACTGCTAACCAGAAGGCTGGCGGTTCAAACCCACCACCAACTTCTTGGAAGGAAGGTTGGGCAATCTACTTCCATAGTGATACTGCCTTGGAAACCCATGGAGGGGTCGCTTTGAGTCGGATTCGACTCCACAGCAGTGAGTTTGGTTTTTGTTGGTGTCCAGAGTCTTCAGTAACATATGGAGAAGTGTTTTATGTTACAATAGGGAAAATATTGTCATCCATCATATGCCTGCTTCTCTTGAAAAAAGGATGGTGTTTTTACTGAGGTCGCTTTTGATGTTGTGTGAACAAATCACAAATCATTCTATTGCAGAAAATCAGGGTGATTCATGATTCCCAGTAACTGCTTTAAAACATTTGTTTTTAGAATCAGAAAAGCAGTCACATTAACTCTGGTTGACTGAGTTTCCAGCATGTTTGATTTAAATGAAAGGAGTTGGGTGATCATAAATGCTCAGGTCTCACAATGAAGGTCTGACACGGCAGGAAAGAGATGATACTATATCATTATCATTATTATATTATTCACAACCACAAGTGGATATGATCTGCTTGAGGACACACCATAAGCTAACAGTTGCCAAATGGATCTTTGTAATAACTTGTTACACTGATTCGGGACTAGGTCAGGTTGGCCTGTTTTACATTGCCTTAAATTGCTCCTAGTTCATACTCATTACACTTGTTCTATATCTTTCTTATCCTCTAGACTGAAAGCTTCATAATGACAGGAACAATGCCAGTCTTATTCACATCTGTATCTTCAGACTATAGTCTAGCATCTAGAAATAGTTAATTCTAGTAACCAACTGATCATGAGATCAATTGATTGATAAGTGTATTTGGCAGAAAAGCAGAGGTAGGAGTTTGGTAATTAGTAAAGCTGTGTGAACTTGTACACATAGATCTCCAACTCCTTGCCTATGAAATGTGAATATGTGCTCTGGCCAGATTCATAGGATTTATGAGAATATTAATTTAGATAAGAATATGAAAACATTTTTAAACTAAAGAGCTGAATATAATAATATCACCATGTGCTTAATGATTTAAATAATAAAATTTTAAATACTTGAAATAGGCTTGGAGAGATGGAGCTAGAGATTAAGGAGCAGACATAATGGATCAGTATCAGGAGACAGTGCCAGGAGAGTAAACTATTCAGGAAATACATGAAAAGGGAATCAGTCCAACAAAGTTTTTAAGTACTTGTTATATGCTTTCACCTGGACTAATATCAATTAATCCTCAAGATTATTGTCCTCATTTTATAGAGAAAATACCTTAGGATAAGTAGCTTTCTTCAGGTCCCATCTAAATGTTAGAGCCCTGATTCACCTCAAGATCTAACAACTCCAGAGCTCCCTGTACAAAATTCACATGCACAGCTTCTTTCTGCAAGGTAGAGCACTCCTATATGGTTGTTCTGCATGGCTCCAAAAGGTAGAATGAGGCCCCAAGAAGGAAATCTACACACACACACACACACACACATGCACACACACTCATACAAATTTCAGATTAACCTAACTAAAATAATTGTTGGAGTATAAGACTATCCTGAGAGAGAATGAGTTTGGGTTTAGTGAGTTCCTGACACTAGAGGAGTTCAGACTTACAACGGGTGACCAATTGGCAAGTATGTTATGAAGATGACCCAAGCACTGGATAATGAGGGTAGATTATTCATAAAGTACATTTTAGTCCTGAGATTCCATGATTTTGGTCAACTTTTGCTTATCAGACTAAATAAGAATTCCCAAGATACTAGAACAAGAGCCAGACCCATTAGACTTAGCCTTCATGGAACTGCTGATGTCTGCAGGTGATTGCTGGGAAGCAGAAGAGAGAGAAATAGCTTAGTGGAAAACAGCTTCATTTGGGAAGGTTGTGTAGCTTGGAATCGATGTGGTGTAGTTAAAAGTGTGTGGGATTTGGAATCAAACAGCCCTGGCTTTAAAGCTACTGTGTGAATCTCTCTGGAGATTTAGTTTCCTCATTCTATAAAAGGGTGTAATAACTTCAAATGCAATGGATTAGATGAGGCCAGCATATGGTAAGTACTCAGAACCTGTAAGCCATTAAAATCAACATCATCATCACCATCATCATCTTCATCATCATCATCTCCTTGCTGAAAAGAAGGTACCTCTTTATAGGACATTAGGCAATAGCCACTTCTTGTGAAATTTGTCAGTCTTAGGCAGCGTAGAAAGATAATACAGTCTTTTAGAATACCAGGACTGAAGGGATCTTAAAGATTATACAACCCAATGTTCCTCACACTCTCTGGTTAGTGGCTAATTGTGTGTGTGTATGTGTGTGTGTGTGAACTGACACTTTTATAAAATGCAGTATAAATGAGTTACTTGAGAAATTAAATGTGGACTAAAAAACCAAAGAAACAAAAGCCATAGCATCATTCTGTCAAATTGTGAAAGTTTCTAAATGCTTACTCTCATTTTTAATACTTTGAAGTAGATGGGAAACAAACAGTTCACGCACTAGCACCTGTCCATAGACCTCACTTTGAGTCGCACTGATATAGCTTGTTCTCCTATGCACAAAAGAGAAATGCAGGGTAAAGAAAGGACTTGTCCATTGTTAAATATCAAGTGTCATTTCTCTTACTTAAAAAAACAAAACAAAAAACCTCACTGTCATTGAGTCAGATCTGACTCATAGTGACCCCTCCTTGGGTTGAAGGGATATCACTACAGAAGTATATTTCCCAGTCTGTCCTACAGAGTTATTATGGATCAGACCTGACTCAATGGCAATGGGTGGGTAGAGTTTTCTTGGCTGTAATCTTTATGGACGTAGATTTCCAAGCCTTTTTTCTGCAGTGACACTGAGTGGGTTCAAGCCACCAACCTTTAGATTAGCACCTGATCATAAAATGGTCTTGTCACCCAGCAATGTTCTCCAACCCTTAGTTGTCCTAAGGCTCTCCAGCCTTAGGGCATTTGATCTCTTTGCTTCATTTTCCTTCATTGATTTAACCCACCAGCTGCTCTTGTGGAAGAAAGATGAGGTAGTTTGCTTCAGTAAAGATTTACAGCCTTGGAAACCCTATGGGGATTGCTATGAGCCAAACTCACTGCCGTTGAGTTGGATCCAACTCATAGCAACCCCGCCTTGGGTTTCCGAGACAATATCAATATGGAAGTAGATTGCCCAACCTTCCTTCCGATGAGTGGCTGGTGGCTGCTAGCCAGCCTTCTGGTTAGCAGTCAAATGCCTTAGGCACTATGCTACCAGAGTTCCCATGAGTTGGAATCAACTTGTTGGCAGTGAGGTTTTGTTTGTTTGTTTTTTAAACAAGCGATGTTCATTCTTGCTTAAAAGCATTTGTGTTTACCATTGACTCATTTGCTCTTATGTTTTTTTAGATCGTTCCTCACTTTTTCATGTCTCTGTTCAACTGTTTCTTTCTCAGAAAGGCCTTCTTTGAGTACCTTATTTAAAATAGCCCACATGTATTCTGTCATTCTCTGCCCTTACACTGCTGTATTTTTTTTTTTCTTTTTTTAAGTTTTCATAGCACATATTGCTATTTGAGGAGCTCTGGTAGCATAGTGCCTAAGGCACTTGACTGCTAACCAGAAGGCTAGAGGTTCAAACCCACTAGCCACTCCTCAGAAGGAAGATGGGGCAATCTACTTCCATAGCGATACCACCTTGGAAACCCAAGGAGGGGTCACTAGGAGTCAGTTCTGACTCGAAGGCAGTGAGTTGAGTTTATGTTACTACTATTTGATATTTCATGTAAGTGAGTACAGTTTATTTTTATTGTCTGTTTCTTCCATGAGAAAATAAGATCTGTGACAGCAGTAATTTGCCTTGTTGACCACTGTATTCCCAGCACAAGAATAATACTGAGCAAATAGTAGGTACTCAATAAGTATTTTCAAATGAATGAAGGAAACTAAAGTAAATAGCTCAAATAGATCCCAAGGCTGGAGAGCCACACAATAGTAAGGGAAGAATTTGAATGCAAGTCACCTGACTCTAAACCCCATGCTTCACCTCTATATCAAATTTGCATATTTGAATGTAGCCATCCCCCCACAGATCAGTGGTTCAGCCAAAATACTGCATACTATTTTTTGGAGGGGAATACAGTGTAATACAGTCCAAATTTTCATGAAAAGAAAATAGATGAGATCTACTGCATCATGCCCATAGCCTACTTCTCCACTAAAGAAAAAAATCAATATATCTAATTTTGCTCTTTGTAAAATCATGTTTTATCTTCTTGGCATATTGATCTTTCCTAAGTAACTGTTCTTAAACACAATATTGCTACACATTTGCTTTTGCACTGTGATCAATTGAAATTTGTTATTAGTGATGATGTATTCGATCTACTTAAAAAATCAAGCTTATTCAAGAATATCAATAAAATAAAGCCCTTTTTTACCTTTCTGTGTTATTTCTTCAGTTATACTGTTTAGGGAACTGCATGTAACTACAGCCTATGTTTTGCTGCATCAAGTAATCTGGGGATGCTCATGACATTATGACTCCATGTGTATGCTGTGCCTTCCTCCATATGTGCCACAACACAGAAAAAGAGGGATTGAAAACCACTGTTTCAAGATACTTTTAGACTTGAATAAGAATTTCTCCAAGACCTTGTCTGGGCAAGGTTTTCCCTTCTTCTAAAAATGAGGTACCTGTTCCAATCCTGGTCCTTGCACTTCTTAAATTCTCATAAATAATGCCTAGGGCTTTTACAATAGTAACAAATACTGTTAGCTTCTAGCTGTTTGAAATCTTAGGAAGTAACAAAACCCTTATGAATCTCAGTTTTTTTCAGGTTAAAAAAAAAGATATATGTAACTCATAGTTGTTCTTTTGAGCATTAAGTGAGATAATGAATATACATTGATTAGAACAGTACCTGGCTCAGGTGCTTAATAAGTGTTAATACTACCCCTTCTCCCCACTGCCCCTTTCAGTCTTCCTTTCTGGCTTCTAACTCTGAGTCTGCATACTTTTCTCTCAATAATACAGTCTGGTGATGTAAGAGTTGAACATGGATTTGCCATCAATTCCTCTAAATGTGCTGATAATTCAGCTCCCTAATTGTCTTATTTTTTCTAATTATCTACTCCATTCTTTTTTCCCTGTACTTTCTTTGCCATCAGTTAAATACATTGCCAGCAACAGGGAAATTCTTGACTTAATTTGATCCTACAATGCCTGGTTTGAATCTTATAAGCAGTGTATTTCTCAGTTGTTGTTGTTGTTGTTATGTGCCGTCGAGTCATACCTGACTCATAGCGACCCCTCCTTGGGTTTCCGAGGCAGTATCTCAAAAACCACTGAGAAGTGTTAATTAGGTAATAAAAGAAAATTGGATTACCTTAGGGATCTTTCTTAACAACAATTTTACACTCAATCAGATGGTATAGCTATAAATTGCACATATTGTCATAGTATCCCGTCCAGGTATGGCTTGAAATCCTTGACTTTCTTTCCTTTTGTCATTCAACTTTGCATCTTTAGAAAGTTATTTAATGCTTCCATGATTAGATTATTTTCTGCTTTGATTTTGTTGTTGTTGTTGTTGATAACGTGTTTTCATTAATGGACAGCATGCTGAAATCAAGAGAAAATATTTTCTTGAAGTAATATGGATTTTGATAACAATCATACAGGACATATATATCTCAAGTTGACTCTGGTAGTAGCCCATTTCTTCAGATGCTAGGAGTTATATAGGTCCCCACCAGGTGGTAGCACATACTACCACTGGGATAGCAACTTCCCAAGAAACCTGAGTGGCTGAAAATATTGGTGGGCAATATGTGTCCCATGAATCACAAAAGGATTAAAAGTACTCCATGCTCTTAGCACCTGATTGGTGTGAAGGAAATAGGGAAATGATGATGATGATGATACCCAGATATAGAGATTTACAATCTTTGGGCAAGAATTAATTCTGCCATGAATGTAAGTATCATTTGATACATAGTTGGGTTTTTTTTTAAGTAAATTTTAACAATAATTTCTTTTAAAAGATAAGTTTTACTGAGATATAAGTTACATACAATACAAAGGTTTAGAATAAAAATTTAAGTGAAGTTGTAGATAAAACCATAACAAAGATTTTTCTCTCTAGACTCAGGAATGGAAAAAACTGCATCTTGGCCTATACCTATGTCCTCAAATACTGCAATATGATGTGACAAGGTCTAGAATTAAAATACTTTACTTCAAATCTCAAATTTTCCATTCCCTGGGTATGTGTTCTTAGAAAAATCATTTTTAATTAAATAAACCCTCATTTAATAATCCATTCAACAAATATTTACTGAGAACTTACTATTTACAAGGCACTCTTCTAGGTATTTTATGTATAACCCACTGCCATCAAGTGAATTTTGACTCATAGCAACTTTACAGGACAGAGTAGAAATGTCCCATAGGGTTTCCAAGGCTGTAAATTTTAACAGAAGCAGACTGCCTCATCTTTCTCCTGCAGAGCAGCTGGTGGAGTTAAACTGCCTATCTTTTGCCAAATGCCTTATCTGCTGTGCCACCAGGGCTCCTTGTTTTGGATATACCAAAACAAAACAAAAAAACACTTCTGTCGAGTCAGATCCAACTCATAGTGACCCCTCTTTGGGTTTCCAAGGCAGTATCACTATGGAAGTAGGATTGCCCAACCTTCCTTCCGAGGAGTGGCTGGTGGGTTTGAACCATCAGCCTTCTGGTTAGCAGTCAAGTGCCTTAGGGAGTCATGGGTTATAAAACCTGAGAGATGATTTCAAGTACTCTTCTACCATATATATTTCAAGTTAATGGAAATTTTACTATGAATTCTTTCTAATTTCCTCAAATCCTTCTTAGGTGCCAAGTATTTTAGAGGAGAGAACATGGGGTTAATAAGAACTCAGTAACCAAATAGATAAAGATGACCTGAAGTTCCTATAAGCTTTTACTTTTTCATTGTAAACCAAGAATAATAATACTGATCTTACTTCTCAGGAATAAGGAACCAAGATATATTTATGCTTTAGATCACTTTTGGAGTATGCACAAATAAATGTATGAATGAATATATGGCATGATCATTTTTATGTTCCTTGATAGCATATAGTAGGAAGTCAATAAAAGTGTATTCAATAAACAAATTTCTGAACACATGCCCAGGAGTAAGGAAATGAAGTATGCACAATTTACAGTGCCATCCAAATGAAAATATTAATTATTACCTCACCATTATGAGCTTCACATTATAATTATTGGTATCTATACTTTATTGAACATATATATGTGGAAATGAGCTACCTTAGAGTATAGGCCAAATCTCTCTCATCTGTGGTGCCTAACATTTAGAAGAGCTCAGTGAAAGCTAGAACAGCAAAAGTTTGTGTGTAATCTAATTGGTGGGCCTCCTAAAAGTACCTAGTCTCTAAATGAGAGAGCAGGTTTTCTCTCATGCATTATTTCCTGTCCCAGGATCTAAATGGAAGAGCCCTGCAGCTGCGCAGTCTGGGAGCAGATGTTGCCCTGTCAGGTTTCTTAGATTCTACTCAAGAAACCACGGGAAGCCGGTTGCAGACAAATCATCAGCACTGTAGGAACAGGGAAATGGCAGCCTATATTGTGTGCTCACAGAGGAGATAGGGCACTCTGCCATATAGAGGGGAAAATAACTAGGGCTGGTCTAGAAAGCGCAGATAAGTGAACCCTGGCTTACTTGTTTACTTCTGCTTTCATACAACACTCCTTCCACTCTGCTTTGTGGTTGAGTCAACTATTAAGGTATCTGTGTCCCTCATTCAATTAAAAACTTTGGCAACAGGGACCATGTTCTAACCAGCACCTGAATTAGTGCATATATAGAGTATGTCTCATAAAATATTTTTTTTGGATTACAATTGTTTGATTTAAACCGATAATCAGGGACACTATATATGGATAGAAAACCAGGCAGCCAGTGTGACCTAATATTTATTGAGTCAGAATCAATTCAATGGCACTGGGTACTACAGTGCAAGGAATAGTATTTTCATATTATGCTGTTTCATTTTAGCATTATAGCAATTCTATTTTGTAATTAATATTTTTTCCACTTTATTGTGATGAGAGTTGGAATAGATTAATTGCTAAGTCACATATCTAGTGTATGATAGAATTGGAATTCAAATCTATACAGGTCTGACTACAAAGTCCATGCTTTTCCTTATTCCTCAAAATAGCTAGATTGTTTCCTTTGGTGTAATAATTGAGATTTAATTTTATCATAAGAAATGCAGTTTTACTGGA
>NW_006921741.1:3788220-3804920 GCF_000298275.1 Orycteropus afer afer | reverse complement strand
ATGTATATGCCTACATTTCTAGTTATTGGCATGGTTCTCTAATAAGAATTTCATTGTCTGTGGTTGCTTTTGGGAACTATTTTGGTTGCCCGTCCAACGTCCTTTTGTCCTTCCTTCCTTCCTCACCAAATGTGTGTTTGAATATTTATCCTTTTACCACACAACCCATTTGCCTTAGGGAAAGCATGACCCACTAAATCTCCAGTGTTGACCTGACTTGACTGAGATTAATCCCATTTTCCTTGTCAGTATTTGGTTCTGGATTGGGCATGTGATCCATTTGGAGTCTATAACATGCAAGAAGGTATTTCATTAAGGTTTCTGGAAAAGGTCATTCTTGATCTTTTGGGAGACCTGGATGCCAACCTCCTTTCTGCACATTGCTCATAATGGAAGTGAGGTCCAGAATCATTATATCCTTTTGTTACCTGTCTAATGATAAAGTATCCTCATACAGAAGAAGGCCGGGCCAAGTGTTTGGCAAGGAAGTGGATCTTACCCATTTGGAATAAGTTGGCCTTAGTTCTTATAGGATAACAAATGTTATGTTTAAGTAAGTTTGAGTTGGGTTTTCTGTAACTTGCAGCCAGAAGATCAAAATATTCAGCATCCCTCAGACCAGGTATGATAAATTCTATCCCTTCCATTAGATCACGTGATCATCTTTTATATATCACTTTATGATTAACAGTACATTGGACTTTACCTTATCTTATCAGATTTTACTGTTAGTCTCAATTCATACATGTAGAAACTGAGTCTCAGTGATTTGCCAAAGACAACAGTTATATCAAATAACTTGAACTTTGGCTTTTTAACCCTCAAATAGAATCTAGTACTTTTTCTCTAACCTAAATCAAAGTGAAATATAAATGGAAATGGGAAACACAGGGAGAGAGTGGGAAGAATGCTGTTACATTGTGGGAATTGCAAACAATGTCATAAAACAAAATGTGTATGGATTGTTGAATAGAAAACCAATTTTCTCTGTAAACTTTCACTCTAGTAACAATTAAAACAAAGTTAAAAAGGAAGTGAATAAAAAGCAAGTTGTTGTTGTTGTTGTTGTTTGCCGTCGAGTCGGCCCCGACTCATAACGACCCCTCCTTGGGTTTCTGAGGCAGTATCACTACGGAAGTAGGATTGCCCAACCTTCCTTCGGAGGAGTGGCTGGTGGGTTTGAACCGCTAGCCTTCTGATGAGCAGTCAAGTGCCTTAGGCATTATGCTACCAGAGCTCCCAAAAAGCAAGAGCAGAGTTAAATCCATTGTTATTTCTAATGTAAAATAATAATTCTTATTATTTCTAATGTAAAATAATAATGGACCTAAAGAGTCAGAAAAACATCTCTAACCTTTGGAAAGATTTTTTTTTTCCCCTTTTTTCTTTTCTCGCAGAATCACCTTCATTCTTAGGCTAGGCTAAGCAGTCCTCCTTGGAGTAAACTTCTGTTCATGTCTACTCACCGAACTAGCACTTTATTATAATTATCTACTTCCCTACTTGTCTCCTCAGCAATCTAATCTATCCAAGAGTAGAGACTTATCTTTGTATAACCACTTCTGACATATAGTAATCAGTTTATGCTCGTAGACCGGAACTATTGTTTCAGCATTCTACCTGAAATCCATGAGGAACAAGCCATTCTGAAGGCTAAGATTTGTGGTTATCAAACACCAAACTCACTGCCATCATGTCAGATCCGACTCATAGTGACCCTCCTTGGGTTTCCAAGGCAGTATCAGTTGGGAAGCAGAATGCCCAATCTTCTTTTCAAGGAGCGGCTGGTACATTTGAACCACCAGCATTCTGGTTAGCAGTCAAATGCCTTAGGCACTATACTACCAGAGCTCCCAGAATAGCTAAGGGTAAAATCTTTAGGCACATAAACTTTTACGCTTAAACCATTTCCAAACAAAAAATTTTATTCAACTCCACATGTGATTTTCTGTTTCCTTAAAACTTGGGGATAAATTTAAATATTTTATATAATGTTCTCCTCAGAAGGTACTGAGTATTGGCAAGCATTTGTCAATGGCTGAGCCATACTCACTTTTCTTAATTTGGTTGGTTGCTTGGTATGTGCCCTCCAGTTGAACCCGACTCATAGCAACCACTCCTTGGGTTTCCCAGGCAGTATCACTACGGAAGTAGATTGCCCCACCTTCCTTCCGAGAATTTAGCCACTTTTTTTTTTTTTTCTTTTTTCTGTGCCCTCCTTTACTTTCTTTAATTTGTTTACAGAAGATAGCTCCTTTTTTTTTTTTTATTTTCACTTTTTGACTCTAATGTGAATTTGAAATTCTAGTATGGACTTTACATACAGAACTATATGTAAGAATGAATACATTGTTTTTGAGCAAGTGGCTAAGACCCCCACTTTTCCTTAGATTCTAGAATAGTGAATTCTAATATGTAAACTTTGGATATATCTATTTGAATTTTTAGATTTTTTTTTCCCCCTTTATTCCTAGTTTTTGGCATTTGGAGTGTCTGGAGATCTGCTTTCTCAAAGGATGGAACAATGTTTTGTTGAAATGGTTTGTTTTTGTTTTTGTTTTTGTTTTTGTCTTTTAAAGTCAAGATGTAGAAAGCAGATACTTTTGTGATTTAAAAATATATATATATCCTTATGTTTAGTAGTTCCCTTTTCTGAAAATGTAGGTGGACTTTCCAGTCCCTCTTAGACTTATTGATTGACTCACCTTTCTTCTCAATTTGTTTTCCATTTGTATCCAACTGTGAGAAAAAGCTTTTTGAGAAACTCTATGTACTTTAAAAAAAAAAAAAAAATTGAAGGGAAGAATGTACAAACATTAGCTCAGGTGGAAATCTGACTTTGCTCTTGCCATCTCATTTTGACTTAGTATTTTTATTTTAAAATAGATTTAAATATGATTAGCATTTTTATAGAAAAGTGCAACCTATTCCTTTGGAGGACACAGAACTGTAAATTCTGTAATTAGTACAGTTAGAACTGAAGAATTCTCCCTGAAAATCTTTATTCACACAGGAGGAATTTGCATAAAGCATTTTTCAGTTAAATTTTCTGAATTTCTTTCATGCTGAAATTTGCCACAGCATGGTAAGGAAGAAAGAGCATCAAGAAAGTGTCACAAGGCCTATATTTCCCAGTCCCAGCTGCACCTTGAATACTTTTTGCAAGTGTTAAAAGGTTTGCCAAATCTTAGCTATTTCTGTGTGTGGAAATTACATGTTATATATTGTCTGATATACTCAATTCATTTTCCCTCAATTCAATCTTTTGATTAGCTCATTGAGGAGTCTTGGCATCTGCCTTTGAGGTTGTTGTTTGGGGTTCTTCCAAATACACATTGACAAAAAGATGAAATCAAACTCTGTAGCCTCAATTCAATCTACCCAACCAACCTCTTGTCCTATCATTTCTTACCAAGAACTTTGGCAGCCAACCACATGAAACTTCTCCCCTTTCCTTAAACATACTAGACCTTCTACTGTCTTTATGTCTTGGCACATGGTATTATTCCTCGGCATGAACTTCAGTGTAACTCATCCACATAGCAAATTTCTTCTTATCGCAAAGACCCAGATCTAATGTCATCTCTCTGGAAAACTTCCTTGACTTCTCCATGATATTAAATATTATTTGTACTATATTTTATCCACTTATTAATTCAAGTATTGCCACTACCTTGGTTTTCTCATAGTATGGATACACGGACTGTTTAACACATTTCTCACATTGTCATCTAAATTGCCTGTTTATGGGACTGTATATCTTCTCTGTAGTGTGAATTCTTTACATGGAGAATACTCATTTTATTTATCTTTGTATCCTTTTAGCTTCCAGCCCAAGATGTAATAGAACTCAATGAATTTTGCATGGGTGGATGGATTGATAGATAAATCAGAATTTATAGATTTGATAGCAATAATTAAAAAACAATTTAGATTTTTTAACTAAAGATGATTGAGTACACTGGAAAACAAAACAACAAACAAACTGACTGCTATGGAGTCAATTCCAATTCATTGAGACCCCCCACTGTGTTTCTGAGGCTGTAAATCTTTGCGGAAGTAGATTGCCTCATCTTCCCTCCATGGTGCTGCTGGTGGGTTTGAACTTCTGACTTTCTGGTTAGCAGCCAAAAGTCTTTATCCACTACACCCCAGAGCTCCTTTGACCTCATAATGATCCCTGAAGCTATCAATCAATATAGACCTTCTTGATTTTAAGTATTTTAAGATTTTGATGAGGAGGTAGATGTGATTTTCTTTTCCTGGAAGTTCTAGAAAATAAACTACTCAGTGCCAGGGATGTTTTAAGCTCATTAGGAAAGAACCACAGGGCCAGCTACAGCATTTTCAGATTAATAACAATACTCTGATGATAATAAACATTATACCCTTGCTCTGCAATGGCCACTTTGAATGTCGAATCCTGCTTTTCCATCTAATTTTGTTTGGATATTTACCTTTATGCTTTAAAATAATTTATTATCATTGTAATTATTCCTCCCCCCACCCCCCGCTTAAAGATCTGACTTTATTTTCTAGGGAATATGATTTTAAGTATAGAACCATTTTACATAAGAGAAAACAATGTATTCTAACTTACCTTTATGTAGCTTACAACAAGAACAAAATGCTTCTTGCTGAGAAAAATTTGTATTAAATATCATTTATATTATATTTGATTCACTTATTCATTTATTTGTGTGACTAATTTAAAATATAGTTCTTGAGCATCAACTGTGTGACTAGCATTAAACTAAGCACATATTAGTGGGGTAGAGACTTACGTAAACAAGAAGTGTAAATTAATACAATAAACTGGGAGGTAGTGCGGCATAGTACAGGGAATGCAGTCTTTAGTACATGGGAGATGCCTCCATTCTCTATTGCCTAAATTGTCCTAGAGAAGCCTTTAAACTTCCTGATTGTTTTTTCATAGGCAAATGGCCTCATGAGGGTAAAGCACATTTCTTGTTTGAATTGTATACTATTACATATCTGATGCCCATTTACATAGCTTTTTCTGAGTGTTGTATGGGAACGAAATAGGAAGTACAAAGTAACCTTGGGGGCAAGTGTGAGGAGACTTGACTCAGTGGTAGGAGTCAGCAAAGGCTTTACAGCAATGACATTCAAGTTGATTCTTTTCTTAACTTTTAAATATTTTATTGAGGTGAAATTCACATACCATACAATTTACAATTTAAAAGTGAACAATTAAGTGTCATTTAGCACATTCACAGTGTGTAACCCACCTCTATCTAGTTACAAAATAATTCCATCAATCCAAAGTAAAACCCTTTACCCATTAAGCAGTTTCCCCCCTTCCCCATTTTTCTCAAGCTTTGCCAACCTGTGTTCTGTCTCTACGAATTTTATCTATTCTGATATTTCATATATATGGAATCATACAACGTATGACCTTTTGTGTCAGTGTTCTTTTACTTAGCATAATATTTTGGAAATTTGCCTACATTGTAGCATGCATCAGTATTTCATTCCTTTGTATGGCTGAATGAGCTGGTGGCGTAGTGCCTAAGGCACTTGACTGCTAACCAGAAGGCTGGCCTTTAAAACACACCAGCCACTCCTCAGAAGGAAGGTTGGGCGATCTACTTCCATAGTGAAACTGCTTCAGAAAACCAAGGAGGGGTTGCTGTGAGTTGGATCTGACTTGCCAGCAGTGAGTTTGGTTTGGAATATTCATTAGTATGTATATACCACAATTTGTTTATCCACACATGCATTAATGGACATTTGGGATATTTCCACTTTTCATATAGGGTGAATAGTGCCATTATGAACATATGTGTACATGTACTTGTTTGAATACCTATTTTCAATTATTTTGGGTATATACTCAAGTTGGTTCTTAAAACTTTAACAGGAATTCTCTATGTAAATAAAACAGGTATAATGGTAATAGTGATGATAGTGATAATAATTATAAATAATGAGTACTTACTTTATGTCAAGCAGTGCTTTAAGGATATTTTATGTATTAAATCATTTAGATTTGAAGATTTTAAGAAAAGTACTATTTTTAATCTTCATTTTATGGAGTAGGAAGCTGAGACACAGAGACATTAAGACATTTGTGCCAGAACCTTGGTCAGTCAGTAACAGAGCTTGGATTCACGCATATGCCACACGATGGCTAAGGCTTGCTCTCAATTGTCAGAGCTTCCCTCTCTTTTTTTAGTGGCTGCCATGGAAAACAATAACAGTTACGATTTCCCCGCTTCAGCTTGTTGGGGCTTAGGATCCCTCCCATCTTGCTCCAGTGCAGAGTGGACTCAGCTTTGTCAGATCAAGAGTCTGACCAGTATCCACTGAGACAATGCATTCAAAGATCAAGCTAGGCCTGGGCTCAAGGCACACCCCACCCAATCCTGTAATGTACCTCAAGAAGCCTCAGTAAGTAAGAATTGTAATCACAGAGAAGGGGGGGGGCTGTAGAATATAAGTAAAATATTTTTCAAGTTAGTGTAATTACCCATAAAGCTGAGGCCTTTTGTGTACTTAGGTATTGATTTGATGCTACTTTTCTGTAAGTTACTTAGGTGCTGCACCTAGCTTTTTTCCTCCTGACCTGCTATCAAATGTTCAGAATGGAGATTCTTATCAACAGTCGAACAAAAGTCTCAAATCCTTTAACCACAGAGTCTTCATTTTTTGACCCCCTGCTTATTGCTTCCTCCATATTTCTCACTTTTCAAACTTTAAAACTTGGCCTTAAATCATTAGAAATTTTTCATTTCTTACAATAGTGTATGTTTCCTAGTGATATAAATTTTAAAAGCTCAGGTAAGATTCAAGTAAGAGTGAACATAGAGACAGTAACTCCTAGAGTAAATTTCGTCAAGTTCTGGAACACGGAAACTTATGTGGAATTCTATCTTCTAACAGAGTAAGGAATCATTCAACTCACTGCCACTGAGTTGAATCACACTCATAGGGACCCCTCCTTGGGCTTCCGAGGTGGTATCTCTAGGGAAGTAAATTACCCACTCTTCCTTCTGAGGAGTGGCTGGTGGGTTTGAACCACCAACCATCTGGTTAGCAGTCAAATGCCTTAGGCACTACACCACCAGAGCTCCTAAGGAATCACTAGCTTACATAAAAATACCTCTGTAGGAAGAAATTAAATTGTCAAAGGGTCCAATCACTTTGAAAGACAATTTGGCAGTTTCTTAAAAATTTAAACAGACATCTACCATATGGTGTAGCCATCCCACTATAAGAGAAAATGAAATATGTATTCATACAAAAACTTGTACAAAAGTATTCTTAGCAGTCATATAAACAAACACTGGAAATAACCCAAATGCCCATCAACCAACAGTACAGAAATTGTGGTATATCTATGCACTGTAATATTACCAACCAGCATCTGTCAGTTTTGACTCATGGAAAACCGGTGTGTATCAGAGTGGAACAGTGCTCTGCAGAGTTTTCAATGGCTGATTTTTTGGAAGTGGATTATGAGGCCTTTCTTTCTAGCCACCTCTGGGTAGACTCAAACCTCCCACCTTTTGGGTAGCGGCCAAGTGCTTTAGCCATTTGCACCACCCGCTCACCAATAAAAATAAATGAACTATTGATATATGCAACAACCTGGATGAATCTCAAAATAATTGTGCTGAGTGAAAGAAATCAGATGAGAAATTACACACTGTGTGATCCCATTTATGTAAATCTCTAGAAAATGCTAACTAATTTATGGTGAGAGAAGACAGATCAGTGATTGTTTTTGGATAGGGAAAGTGAGAAAGAGTGCAAGGAAATGGACTAGAAAGGGGCATGGGGACGTTTTGAGGGTGATATCTTCCTTGTTTTGATTCTGCTGATTGTTTACATATATATGAATATGTTGAAATGTATAAAAATATACATTTTAGATGTTTGGAGCTTATTATATGTCAGTTACACCTCAGTAAAGCTGTTTTAAAAATAAGTATATAATTTACTAAGGCTTTTAGAATGTAAACAGAAATTTTAAGTGTACCTTTCGTAGGCTGGCTCTACTTTCTCCTTTAGCCTAATTTCACTTGGTGTTCACCCCTTGTTTCTGTATTCTGTATACACTGCTTTATCTCCTTGTTTTCTGTATCACGTGGTCGCTTTGATATTCTGTTCCCTTTACTTGAGATGTTTTTCTCTCCTATATTAGTCCAGTTAATTCCCGTTAATCCTTTTGATCTCAACTCAGTTATCACTTCCCCAGTTATGCACCTCTGACTTTATTTATTAGTTAATGTTCCGCTGTTATATGTTCTCATAGGACCATGTCATTCTTCTTAAAGCACTTATACCAGTCTGCCTCCCCTACTGATCTGTAATCTCCATGAGGCCAGGACTATATTGGTTTCTACTTAAAACTGTGTCCCAAATTTAGCATAATACCTAGCACATATTAGACACTCAAAAATATTTGTTGAATTAATAAGTAAATAGTAAATGGGAAACAAAGGGGGAGATGAAGTGGATATGCTAACACCATGAACCTAGACAAGGCTTTTCCATGGTGAGATGCCAACTACTTTAGCAAATACAACTCAGATCCTCTAACACATTATGTTATGTGTGTGTTATGTGCCGTCAAGTCGGACCCGACTCATAGCGACCCCTCCTTGGGTTTCCGAGGCAGTATAACTACGGAAGTAGTAATCTTGAGATTAACTGCCCTTAAAGGAAGAAAGGACCAACATTCTTGTAACAGGAGTTACTCACATTCTGTACTAAAAGATACTTTTCTCAAAATGACCGTATTTTAAGCAAATAGGGAAATCTGTCTAGATTTACTAAATTTACTGCTATCAAAGATATTAACTATCATGCTTTCAGTTTATTAAGAGAAGAAGAAATAATTATATCATAATCTTAATTCAGTGGCAGGTAGCTGGAGATTATAAGAGAGATCTGGTATCTTTACTGTGTTTCACAGAAGGAATTGTTTCATGAAGTAATCATTTCACTTTGTTTGGGTATAATTGGCTGAGGGCCTCTGCTTGCAATTTAATAGAGTGTTGTTCTTCAGGATAAGTAAGTCACCTCATTTAGTTCTTGCAGCTAGAAGAGCCAACTATTGTTCAGATGAAAGACAGCTGATAAGGAAAATCTATTTGTAGTAGAGAAGCACACAGTCACAATATAAAACCATTCAAAATGAGCCATATTTTTATCACAGTCTTCCCATGAATTGATGCTCTCCAAGTTGAACTCTGATTTAGTATACTTTTTTTGGACAATGAACAATTTGCCTTTGTTTCACAGATGGGCAAGCACAATACAAAAATAGAATTAGTGATTTTACAGGAATTTTGTTGAGTTTGGTTGACATTTATTTGAAATAAGTTTCTTGGCTAGTTTTAGGGGATAATCAATGAATAAATAAAAGAATGAGTGGATGAGCAAATGCATATGTGCTAGCAACTTTCACATATTTTAATTAATTTTCATAAGAGTCTTGTGATATGGATGGTATGCTTTATAATGGATGAGAAAATTGACAAAGAGATGAAGTGACTTACTCTGAATTATATAGCAAATGTCAAAGCTAGGATGAGAATCCAAGACTCAAATTCTTTCTTCTTTCTACTACAACACTGAAATCAAACTTGGGGAACAAGAACACTTAGAAAGAATTCTCTTTTATTTGAAATTCTCATGAGTGGTACAGAAGGTGATATTTAGGAGTTGCTTTCCCAAAATGGCAATGTGGTAGTTAAGTTTGTGTGTCAATTTGGCTGGGCATGGCTGAGTGGCTGGGCAGCTGGATATAGTTATTCCCCATGGTGAGATTGGTAATTAACTCCATGGTAGAATCTACTGGAGCAGCTGAGTAGCTACTTTAGGGATGTGGTCTGCTTCCAGTATATAAGAAGCAACTTGGAGGAAGGTTTCTAACTTTTTGGCATGATTGAACCCCACATGTAGTCAAGTCATTGTTCAGCAGTCTGCCATGCTCTGCCGATCTTGGGACTTCTCCTGGACTTGAATTAGTGGCCTGCTGTGTTGTTTGGTAACATTGGGACTGTGCCTTTGTATTTGTCCACCTTGGGTTTGTCAGCCTCAGCAGCCAGTAGCTGTCTGAGTGGAAAAAAGGCTCCAGCTTCAGCAGGCCAGGAACAGAAGGCAGAGCTGAAGCCCAAGGTTAAGGGGCTTTCACCCAGTCTCTAGAGCTTGGCACTTTGAACTTGGACTTAGAGCCTCCATATTGTAGGAGAATAAACTCCTGTTTGTTCAAGCCATTCCACTTGTGGTGTATCCTGTCAGAGTGGCACTAGGTAACCAAAACAGGCAATAAGGGTGAAAGTAAACATCAAGAAAAGTCTTAGAGGCAAAATTTATTGAAGCTGAGGATAACCACTATTTCAAAGCACTTGCTAAAATAAGTCAAAATTACTTCTCAGTCTGTGGGCTGGCTTAGTTTACTCTTTCCAGCTGGGAAAGGGGAACAGGGATTAGGAGTCAAATGAAAATCTATACTGGTTCACCCAGGGCCTAGGTGGGAGCTGTGGGAAGCCTGGATTAACTGATATTTTCATTTGTTTTTCATTCATTCATCTGTTTGTGCAAAACCTTCTTTACCACAACTAACTAAAAAATATTTCAAATAAAGATCTACCAAACATACTATTACTCAAATAAATGTCAACCAATCACCATGTGTGACTGACCAAAAGAGGCTTATCCTTGAAGGCAGCTGAATAGAAATGAAAGATTCAGAAATGACGGAGAACACAAACAGTCAACAATTTTGGGAAAATGACAGAAAGTAAAGATTGTTTTTATGAGACTTAGGAGACTCAGTGCAGTTGTGTGTCTTGTGGTAAGAGGGAAATGGGAGAGTGAGAAAGGGTCCGAGAAAAGTTCCTCAAAAGTTACATCACAATCTGTAAAGAAAGGCTAAAGAGTTAGAATTGTTTAGTATAAAGAAAAGCCTTAAGATTACACTTATTATGTTAATTTAGTGTAATATGTTTATTCTTTCTTGTTAACTTTTATTGGAAAAAAAATCAAGAAATTAATGTAAAACACCTCCAACTTACTAATGCTCATACAGACCTTACATAAGAGTGACAGGCATTTTGCTGTGCATTTCATTTAAGTCTATAGCATACCTATAACATTGTTACCATTTTACAGTACAGGAAATGGTGGTTCAGAGAAGAATGGCCAAGCATTCTTATGGATGTTAAGTATATTTATTGGTATACTATTTAATTACATATACTTCCCTATTCTTTACTATTATTTCATGGCAATCTCTTCAATTAGTTTGTAAACTCATAGTTTTTAAATATATTTCAGAAAGCTCAATGCTAAAAATGTAGTTTGTGTTCCATAACTTATTGATGAATTAATTGCATGACAACATCTCTGTTGTTGTTGTTAACAGCCTCCTAGTTGATTCTGACTCATAGTGACCTCGTGTGCAGGGCAGAAGTGCTCTACAGGATTTTCAAGGCTGTGACCTTTTGGAAGCAGATCACCAGGCCTGTCTTTTGAGGCTTCTCTGAATGGTTTGCAACTGTCAAAGTTTTGGCTGGTATTTAAGCACTTAATCATTTGTACCACCTAGGGACTACAAAAATATCTCCACTAAAGAATAAATGAGAATAAATGGACTTGAATTTGCAGTGAAAAGAAGAGGAGGGAAAGGAATATAAAGCTATTAGTGGCAAACCCCAAGTGTGTCTGATTGACACCACAGTTCATGTGCTTTCTAAATCTACTATGCTTTCTTTATAGAAGCAATTGGGAAGAACTTTCTAAAAGAGCTGCTAAATAGCAAATTCTATTACACAAAGTAGATGAGAAATTGGGATGTGTTAACTGTGATAGGCAGAATGGCCTACTTATTAAGAACTTGGATCCTCAAATCATATTTCATGGTTCATATCCCAATTCTATCACCATCTAAGCTGTGGTTTATTATATTATTTTTTCCAGCATTCTCTCCTTACTTCCTGTGAAATGATTATCTTTTTTCACCCCATTGGCATCAGGTCAGTCCATATGACATGCTTTGGCTAATAAAATGTGAGCAGAAGTTTGAAGAGCCATGACATATTTTGTTGTTTTCAGGTGCCAATGAGTTTGTTCTGACTTATAGCAACCCTATGTACAATAGAATGAGATCATGCCTGGTCCAGCACCATTCTCTCAATCATTGTTATGCTTGATTTTGCCATTGAGTATTTTTCTTTCTGACATGAAAACATCATATCCCTAATAGGCGCTACTCTTCTGTCCATAGAATAGTGTGGGACGGAGTCACAACAAAGCTGTTTTGGTTCTCTAGTGCTGCTGTAACAGAAATACCACAGGTGGATGGCTTTAGAAAACTGGGATTTATTCTTACAGTTTAGGAGTCTAGAAGTCCAAGTTCAAAGTGTTGGCTCTAGGGGCTGGGTAAAGGCCCCCTGACCTTGAGTTTCAGCTCTGCCTCTTAGTCTTGGCCCACTGGAGCTGGAGGCTTCTCTTAACTCAGGCAGCTGTTTGCTGCTGAGGCTGACAAACCTAAGGTCAATAAGTAAAATGGTACAGTCCCAAGATTATCAAACAACACTGCAAGCCACTAGTTCAAATCCAGAAACAGTCTGAGGATCAGCAGGCAGCATAGCAGGCTGCTGACTGAAGATTCAGCTACATGCACGGTCCAACCATGACAAAAAGCCCAGAGACCATTCCCAAAGGGGCTACTTATATACAGGAAGAAGACCACGGCCCTAAGGTAGCTACACAGCTGCTCGCAGCAGATTCCACCATGGAGCTGATTACCAGTCTCATCATGGGGAATAACTACATCCAGCTGCCCAGCCACTCAAAGCCAGGCCCAGCCAAGTGGACATATAACCTTAACTACCACATAAGCTATGAAGAACATCTAACATGACAAAAAATATAAGCGTTTGTTGAAAAACATCAGGATTTTCCTCTTAACTGATTAGTTTTAGTGATTAGTATATCAGTTTTCTTACTGTGGGAAAGTTACTCAATCTCTTTCTGATTCATTTTTATTTATTTAGTAAAACCAAGTGGTTGTGGTGATTAGGTAAGTTAAGGTTGGCGAAGTACTTAGATACTGTGAGGGTGAGTGTTTCTCTGAAGAAAAAAGCACTGATCTGTAGTGTTTGTAATTACCATTTTGCAAATATTCCCACAATGGCCAGTTCCAACCTACCAACAAGATGTCACCAAATGGGGAGTTGGAAAGAGATGCACACAATCAGCTGTCATGTGTAGGTTTTTGCTCTAGCACACTGTTGAAGTTAGAACACTACACATAGCAAGCATTATATTAGTGCATATCATATAAGTAAGACTATACAAAATGGCTTCTCATTTTTAAGATCCTGTATTTGGGAGACCACTCAGAGAACATCAGCACTGGAAGTAAGTATAGAGATGACATAGTATATCCATGTTATCTTAGTAGACAAGGAGACTGAGGCTCAGAGAGGCTGAATAGCTTTCTTAAAGTCTCACAGATAGTAGGAAGAAGCATTATGACTCCTACTGTCCAATCCACTCCTTTCCCTCCAACATGATCCACCACTTTTTTAAAATTGCCATGTAAGGAATCAGTAAAAAAAGGGAAAAAATACGAGTAACTAGTTAATATGTCTTACTTTATGCCAATTTCTGATTGAGAATAATACTTTGTTCTATATTGTTCTACAATGATAATAAATAAACTATTACACTTAAAATCCTGTTCACATTTATTAATAATCTTAAATTTGTGTCTTTATGAGTTTGTTTTGAGGAAAGTTTCATTAGGAGAAATGTTTAGTAGCATGTAGATGCAATGTGTCATTTTGTGAAAGCAATGGTTATTATGAAGAACTATAAATGTTATCAATCACTGAAATGTCTAATTAAGGGTGGTAATTTTGATTCTTAAAGTGAATGCATCATCTCTTGGCATTCCCTACTAATATCTCTTCCTAAAAATATTTCAGTACACCCCCATGCAGTACACTCCAAAATTAGTGCTTTTCAGACCAATAATGCAGTATGTTCATATCTTAAGGTAACCATGATTCATTTTTTTTTTAACCATAGTGGTTACTGACTGTAACTATGGAATACATTGTCATGGAAACCACATTCTCACCTCCTTCCTGCTTCAATTCACCCTAGAGCTATTATTGAAGACAAGAATTAAGGGAAAGCATTTTGTCTAATGCATGTGAACAGGTAACAGATACACATACACACAGGACAGAGAGAGAAGTGTGTGGTGTGTGGGTTGTGTGTGTGTGTTTGTACAGAGAGGGTTATGAATTCTCATTGACTAAATAAAGTTCAGCAATTAGAAAGATCAAGCAAAGGAAATATATATTTTGTTTTATTTTTTTATCATTGACTTTCTCAATCTAAACCAGTATAAATATACAGCACAAACTGTAAAATGGGGGATAAGTTGAACATAGCAGCTTTTAATTCTGCCCTAGAATGGGAGGTCAGCTGTAGCTTTGGTAATTCATTAGGGAAAGACTGTAAGATATTATTGGAGCATCACAATATAGAGCATACAATACTTTTGGGGTGTTTGAAATCCAAATTATAGGCTAATGAATAAGGGAAATATTGTACAACTTTTTTAGAATCTATTCTCCTTTGGAAAAACAGCCATAATTATAGATGCTCTGTAGGTGGAGTTGCTCACAAAATCACATATTTTGTGGTAACATAAAGGGATAAAATGCTAAGGGATATACTTAATCTGTGAATGTGACTTTACAATTCTGTGGAAGGCCTCAGACCAGAGCTTTCTAAAAATGTGACCTGGTATGCTTGCGTAGACATAGCTTAGACCTCATGAGCTCCAGCAGATCCCAGGAATACACTACTGGATTGAATCAATCTTAGTTTCTAATAGAGAAATCAATTAGATAAGGATCCCAGCACTTAGTGTAAGAATCCCAAAGCCTGAGGCGTGGCTGCCCTTTTCATTTAGAACTAGGTTTGACTGACTTTGAAGGCCTCTCTGTGCTGATATTTGCTCCTACTTTGTTCTATATTGATTTTCCTTCAACGGGATCTTAATTTAGTAGGCAGGACCCACGTTCCATTCCTCTCACCAGGGGGCTGATTTAAAATGTAGATTCCTTGATATCCACCTGGACTGTTGAATGATAATACAGGATTAGGCTTGGGAAACTGTATTTTTTGACAGGCACCCCAGGGAGATCTGACACAGTCAGATTTGGGCACTATTAACGTAGGGCAGAAGAGTAGGGATTTTGCATATGGGCAGGTGAAAGAAAGTTTATAGGGCGCTGCATTTGACTTGACAATTTGTACCACACTTATTTGTTCTAACTGAACCATTTAAACTTCTTAAGGCTAGTGGCTAAGACACTTGCCTGCTAACCAGAGGGCTGGCGGTTCAAACCCACCAGCCACTCCTCGGAAGGAAGGTTGGGCAATCCTACTTCCGTAGTGATACTGCCTCGAAAACCCAAGGAGAGGTCGCTATGAGTCGGGTTTGACTCGACAGCACACAACAACAACAACAACAAGGCTAAAATAAATATGTACTGATATTAGAGCTCTTATTAGAGTAGAAGTGGGCTGGTATTTCGGTGGAACTGCATCAGGAGGATGTAGTTCCAGTAGATTTGCTATGGATATATAGAACTATGTCATTGCTCTATTTCAGGTACAATCCCAGTTCAGTGTCTAATTAGAAAGAGTCCTGTAAATGTGACAGATCTGGAGACTTCAGAGCTTACTTCTGGAGAAGTGTATAATATTTCCAGTGATGTTGCTTTTTAAGCTACCCTCCATCATTTTTCTTTGAACTTCAACTTCATGAGTTGTTGACTCTGTGACTTGGATAAGTGATAGAACCTTCAGGGCTTCAGTTTCCTCTGCTAGAAAAAGGTGTCTAATAACATCTTTCTCTCAGACTAAGTCATAAGATAGACTATGTAAGTAAAGTAAAGTACTGCTGCTTACTCCAGGACTGCGTTGTATCATCTCTGACCTTAATGACAACTCAGCAAGGTAGGGGCTAATTTAAACCTCACTTTATAGATAATCAAAGATAAACTGGTGGTGCAGTGGTTAAGTGGTTGGCTGCTTCGGTAAAGATCACAGCCTTGGAAACACTATCAGGGGAGTTCTGCTCTGTCCCATAGGGTCACTGTAAGTTGGAATCAATTGGATGGCATACAACAACATAAATAATCGAACAGTAGCTAAGGCAATTAAAGAGACTTACACAAAGCTTTACCCAGCACCGGAGTAAGTCTGATTCCAAACTCTGAAGTCTTGCTCTCTTTCCACCAAGCATTTGTGAGGCAGTGATGGGCACAGGTGGCACCCAAAGGGTGTTGGCTTTGACCACATCCTACCTCACACTCTTCCTATCACAATTTTGTTTTCAGTAAAGCAGTCTTGCAGCTGTGTCAGCCACATGCTGATTTTTTTTTTTGGTCTTTTTGCAGTTTTGACAGTCTTAGTTGGTGTAGTGCCTAAAGCATTTGACCGCTAACCAGAAGGTTGGCGGTTCAAACTCACCAGCCACTCCATGGAAGGAAGACTGGACAATCTACTTCCATAAAGATTGACTGCCTCAAGGTAGTAGCTATGAGTCCTAATTGACTTGATGGCAGTGAGTTTAGTTTGGTTTTGGTTTTCATTTTAAAGAGGAGGGAAAACAAATAAATAATCAAGTACCT
>NW_006921741.1:3758427-3788100 GCF_000298275.1 Orycteropus afer afer | reverse complement strand
ATAAGGAGGAAGGGACCAGCTCTTCCTTTTACATTTTTAAAAATGTCTAACAGATGAATCCTTGGTTCTGAGGCCTCTTCTACTACCCAGGGAGTAAGTTTTCTAACCCAGAAGTCAAGGGCATAGGGCACCAACCAAGCCTTTCCAGCCAAGTTTCTACCCTAGGTCCTCCTGTCACTCCGTTGTCAGCCCCAGGGGAGGATGTTCCCTGCAGGGTTCTGCACGGGCCTCTCCGCTCCTCAGAACTCGGTCTCTGGTCTCCTAAATCCTGGCGGCCATGCGATAGGGGCCAAGCCTCTGGGTCTTGCCAGCGCGGAGAGTCCCCCCCCCACACACACACACACCAAGAGGACTCCAGAGACTCCTCTGTGACACCAAGCGCGCCCGGGACTCGGCTGGCCGAGGAGCGCCACTCTCACTCCCTCCCTCGGCCCCTCCCTGCCACTCCACTTGCCAGGCCAGCGCTCCCCACGGTGACTCTGGATTGCAGCAAGCCACTGGCTTTTTACCAAATCGGGAGCTGCAGTATTTTTTTTTTTTTTTCCTTCAGAGGGAATAATTTCAGCCCCCTTCAGCTCGCATGACAATCTTGTGTGACTGGGGCGAGTAGGCGGGCACATCCTTTTACATGCTAATACTGCCCCACCTCCTTTGAACCCTCCTCTAAGCGCCTCGCTTCCTTTTATTTTTATGTTTTATTTATTTTTTTTTAATTTTTATTTCAAAATTTACCTCCCCCAAATTCGCCATAGGGGGAAAAAAAAACCCTTTTTGGTTCTGTCCCCACCCCCACTCATTTTTCCCCAGGGAAAGGAGACCCCGAGACGCTTGGTACTTGCCGGCGGCGTTGCTTCCATCCGGACGCCGGGATGGCTTTGCCCGGCGCAGGGGGCAGCGATCACAGAGGCCACTCTGTCTAGGCTGTCGCTCCATGTGCCAGGCGAGCACCTTGTTCGGGTCCCCCAGCGAGCTGCCACTGCCGCAGCCCGGAAGGAATGTCCCCTGTTGTTAAGGACCCTGACTGTTTTACACCAATGATTTGCCACTGCAAAGTTGCTTGCACCAACAACACTTTGTCGTTGATGTTTGGATGCAAGGTAGGACGAGGTTCATGTCTTTTTAATGCATGCTGCCTCCCTCGAGGGAGCAAACAATTCCTTTTGTTGTTTGTTTATGTGTCTGCCTGTTGGGAGAGTGACTGAAACCACGACTTGCTTTGCCCTTTCCGCCAGCCAACTGGGTTTGGGGGCCAGGAGAGCACACTGATTTTCCAGCGTCTGATTTTGGGTTGATAACTCAGTCGTGACAGACCCTGGTCGCTGATGTACAGAAGCTCCAAGAGCAGATACGCCTCGAAAAGGGGGCGCTTTAGGTGGTTCTCTGCTCGCTACCTCCTTATGTACTTAGCTAGTGACTGGGCTGCTGGCGGCTCCTGTGGGAGCTCCAGGAACTTATTATAGGTTACCACTACCTGAAGCCCCACTCAGACCACGGTCACCGTTAGTTGGGTTGGTAGATGTCGCTGGAGCTGAAGTAAACATACCAGTTTGCAATTTGTCACTTTTAAAGATGATGAACTTATTTTATTTCAGACAGAAAATCTCGATCTAGGCTTATGTTATTCCCCAATTGTGTATTTTTCTGTAAGCTTGTATACAATGAACTTGCAACCAACGCAGAAATTTTATCAAGAGGTGGCGCAGTTACTCAGTGAAGTTTCTACCTGATAACTGTCCCACCCCAGATTTTTTTGCGAAGAAGACTGGTGTTCCCAAGGAACTGAGCTTTGAAGGTTTTTGAAGCAGGTTACTTACTCATAGCTCCTTGTCAGAAGTATGTTAATGGATCTTTCATGGTGGCCCCAATAGTGTACCTCCTGACAAAGATGCATAGAACTTGGCATTTGAAGTCTTAGCCCATGGATGGTCTGAGTGCATGAACTCGGTTACTCACAGGTACAAGCCTTCACTTTTTTTTTTTTTTTTCATTTTGAAGAGCTGGTGAGTTTATCAGCTTGCTTGCATAAAATATTTCTTGTCACTTTTGGAGCCCTGGTGGCACAGTGGTTAAAGTGCTCAGCTGAAAGGTCAGCAGTTGGAATCTACCAGCTGCTCCATAGGAGAATGATGAGGCAGTCTGCTTCCCTAAATATTTACAGCCTTGGGAATCCTATGGGGCAGTTCTACTCTGTCCTAGAAGGTCTCTATGAGTGGGAATCAACTGTACAGCTGAGGGTTTGTTTGGTTTGGTTTGATAACCACTTTGATGACTCTCAAGGGGAGAGAGAATATCATTCAAAATAACAGAAAATTTACTTTTGTAAGTGAATAAAAATGACATAATCCCTGTTGCTCCGAAAGATAACACCAGAGACTGGATTGGACAGCTGGCAAGCTCCTTAGGCAGTAAAGTTAATGAAACATACATATTCAACTTCATAGATAGTGCTCAGAAGAGGTGTAGGCTTAATGACAAAATTGGGAGTCAGGATTGTGGATCTTAAAATGGTTGTGCCAAGGATCTTTTCTCTAGGCCTCACATTTTTTTTCTTTAAATGTTGATGAGGTGATCTCTGAGATTCCCTCCAGCTCTAGCATTCACCAATAGTATATTTTTTAAAATTATTTAATGGTACAGTTACTATCAGAGATATATGTTTTTTACCCAATGTGATAGGTTGTGCCTTAGGGTCAGTTAAAAAAAATGTATTAATCATATGAAAGAGTAGCTAATGCTCCTTTTGAAACCCCTGGAAGAGCCTTAGAGTTGTTAGAGGTTTGTACGTTCATTGCTATCAAGAAGATGTACATTGGTGAACAGCACCAAATAACAAACTTGTTAGCTTCTCTCCCCAGACAACCTGCCCCCTCATACTTTTAGTCTCACTCACTAATTGCATTTACAGCAGCATCTGAGCAATGGTTACTGTTTAAAATCCATTCCCATATACTTAAGAGAATTGCTTTGCAGTGCTAAATGATTATTAACAAAGGTGAATTATTTGTCAAGGGAAATTAAACACAAGCTAATAATCAAATAAGATAAGCTATCAGTGTAGAAAATGTTGAATAAGCATTCAACCACTGAAGCTCATTTTCAGAGAAGTTTCTTTTATGCTGTTAAGTTTCCCCCTGATTTTCAGACCATATTAGAGGGAATTGGTATAATTACAAGCACACTTTTCTTTTCTTTCTTTTTTTTTTTTCTCCCAAGGCTAAACAATTATGTTAGCTTAACCTTTAACTTCTCTTTCGTTTTAATAAATTCACTTTGTGAGTGATAACAATGTCAGTAGAGTAAAATACCTAAATCACATGTGTGATTAGATGCATAGAATTTCTTTGAAAAAAAAATTTTTTATGAAATGAAAATAATTATTTTAGAGAGTCTGTCCCACCCCTTTTGTCAAATATTTGAATAAGATATTTCTTAAAAGCCCTATATAATGTCATAAATATTTTATTATAGTCATGTTTAACAAATGAGTAAATTATAGACTGGTTGATACAAGATCTCAGAGACCATAAGTGCCCACCTTAGACTCTTAGATATGGAAAAGATACTAGAGTCTTCTACCCTCACCTCCTGTAGTGAAGAAGTTTTTTTTTTTTTTTAGCACTATCTGACAGACAGCAACAGAACATAACATGGAAAACTTCCGTAATAGACAGGCTTGGGTTCCAAATCTAGATATACTAGTTTCTGGGTATATGATTTCTCTGTCTGTTTCCTCATCTGTAAAATGGCTACAGCAATAACTACTGTATTATGTGCTATTATGTCTTTGTGTGAAATATACTTTAAATGAAATGCATGCAGTGCTTAATATACATGCATTCATCAAATGATTGATACTTTATATTGCCTTGGTTGGGGGTTCTGGTAGCATAGTGTCTAAGGCATCTGACTGCTAACCAGAAGGCTGGTGGTTCAAACCCACCAGCAACTTCTCAGAAGGAAGATTGAGCGATCTACTTCTGTAGTGATTCCGCCTTGGAAACCCAAGGAGGGGTTGCTATGAGTCGAATCCGACTCAATGGCAGTGAGTTTGTTTGTTTGTTTTTGGATGACCTTAGTTATTTTCATATTTCCACTGGGAGGGTCATGAGTGTTAGAGGGAACCTTTCTCACTGTGAGGAGAGTTCTTTGATAAATTCTTTACCTTTGCCATGAGCTTAATCATTTAAAAGCAAAGTTACTTTTCTCTTTCATAAGCTTAGTGTTCATATGAAATGCAGTCACTGTTTATACATTGATAAAACATATAAAAAATGAAGTGTATTTATGAAAATTAATGAAAAATTAATCATTTCTAATATTAATGTTCCATTTAATCAACAAATATTCTTTAAGCACTCAATAAATGCTAGGTACTGGAGACATGACAATGAACAGCTCTGTGTTCCATGGTCTTAAAGTTAAATAATGTAGCAAATGACTATATTAATGGCAATATTTATTTCAAAAATATAAAATAAGACTTTTAGTTGAATCTTTGGGCAATGACAGGAGAATTTAAATAATAATTGAAAGATAATTCAAGGGGACATAGATGTCAATATGGAGTTTCCTAAAACATTTATTCATTCCGATATTATATAGTAAGTTTGAAAATAAGATTGTTATTATGGATATTTACTTTCTCTCCTGAAAGATATTTAGTATAATGAAAAAGTTTAAAACCATGTTCAGGGATAGCCCAGGCTATGTCAGTTTCAAAAGCAATTAAACCATTTTTTCTTATTTTCCAAAACCTAGTAATGGCTCAAAGGGTGCACAGGAACTTGAACTTTCAAGGTGGAAACGCAAAACGATGACTTGGCTATATCCAAGACACCCCTTGCTGCATCCTAGCTATCAGTCAGTTTAGTTAAACAAATATAAACATGGGTGTCTTTCTGTCCCAGGCTCTATTCCAGACACTGTGCTAGGTATTATAGATACAGACATAGGTGTGACACCATTCCTTTCCTACAAGAATTTCAAGTCTATGGAAGGAGATAGTCCTTTACCTAAAATACAGTTTACCCACAGTCTTTTCTGATCTTAAGGTCTCATTATAAAAATTAAAACACACTTGCTCCAAAATATTCTTTCTCATGTATTACTCTTCTCTTTGTCCCAGTCTATATACATTACCTACAGTGCAGCTTATGGGAATGGCTTTTCCATGGAGAAGTTTCTGAAAGATTTTTTTTTTTTCATATTTGTTTCTGTGCTATTATCTGAAAATAGGCCTTACTTTCACTCAACTCTGTTCCCTCCAGTTGCAGTTATCCAAGCTCTGAATATGATTCCAAGGCACAGCCTACATATATTTTTCTCTTTCATTTATCATTTTCTATAATCATATTGGAAGAGAAAGCAGTCCCTATGTGTACCTGTTTTTTTTATGGTCTTTTTCAATCATCAACTTTTCCAAGAGAAAAAAAAAAGGAGTATATGTTATTTTTCATAGCATTCTAAAAATGCTTTATAAACTATAATATTCTCTTTACATCATTGCTTTTCCTTTTTCTTTAATTAAAAGGAAGATGTAAATTAAATGTGGCTCATATCTTAATGATGAACGCTTTCCCCTCTAATAACCATTTGGTGATAGAACAGCTCAACTAAATCAAACCATTCAGCCCTTAGGCCATTTCAGATGTCTCTAATGTCTCATTTGCTGGATCACAATAGTGAAAGTTCTTGCACATGTTGTAAATGCCCGAAACCTATTTTCCCTTGAACCGTTGGACATTGCATTAACCCCTCCCTAACCCCTAATTCTGCGTTTCTAATAGCACAGAAACAAGGGCTGCATCAAGGCTGTTTCCTTTCACCATACTTACTGAATCTATATTCTGAACAAATAATCTGAGAGGCTAGACTGTATGAAGAATAATGTGGCATGAGGATTTAAGGAAGATTCATTAACGTCCTGTGATAGGCAGATGTCACAACTTTGCTTGCTGAAGGTGAAGAGAATCTTGAAGTAAAGATCAAATACTACAGCCTTCAGTATGGATTGCACCTCAACATAAAGATAACAAAAATCCTCACAACTGGACCAGTAAGCAACATCATGATAAATGGAGAAAAGATTGAAATTGTCAAGGATTTCATTTTATTTGGATCCATAATCAATGCCCATGAAAGCAGCAATCAATAAACCTGAGGCATATTTCATTGGATAAAGGTACTGCAGAAGACCTCTTGAAAGTATTAAAGAGCAAAGATGTCATTTTGAAGATTAAGGTGCACCTGACCCAACCCATTGTATTTTCAGTAGCCTTATAGGCATGTGAAAGGCAGACAATGAATAAGGAAGACACACACACACAAGAAGAATTGATGCATTTGAATTGTGGTGTTGGTGAGGAATATTGAATATATCACAGACTTCCAGAATCTGTCTGGAAGATGTACAACCAGAGTGCTTCTTAGAACCGAGGATGGTGAGACTTTGTCACAGTTTCTTTGAACATGTTATCTGGAGGGACAAGTCCCTGGAGAAAGACATCATTATGGTAAAGAAGAGGGTCAGCAAAAATAAAGGAAGACCCTCAACAAAATGGACTGACACAACAATGGGCTCAAATGTAGCAATGATTGTGAGGATAGCACAGCATTGGACAGTGTTTTCTTACGTTGTACCGGTCTGACTCGACAGCACGTAACAAAAACAACAGCAACATAGTGACAGTGTGTCTACGAATTGGAACAGACCTAACAACCAACCAACCAAACAAACAAACACCAAACTCACTGCCATTGAGTCGGTTCCGACTCATAGCGATCCCTCCATGAGTTTCCAATGCAGTATCTCTACAGAAATAGATTGCCCTATCTTCCTTTTGAGGAGTGACTGGTGAGTTTGAACTGCCAGCCTTCTGGTTAGCAGTCAAATACCTTAAGCAAACCCCAAAAGTAAAAACAACTTTCCTTCCTTCTACCTCTCTTCTACATGGTGATTGTTCCAAAAGAACAAAGGGGAAGAGTAAAGAGGAGGTAAAAATTGAGTAAAATAGAAAAAAAAGAGGAGAGAAGAAAAATAAGTATGGGATGAATTTAGGGAATAGAGAAGTAAAGGCAAGGGAAGGAAAAATTCAGCTAGATTAAACGTCTATAATGTCTAGGAACCATCCTAGGTATTTTACAAGTGTTAGTTCTTCCAATCTCCACAGTTATCAGGCAAACAGAGAAAGGATAGTGGGGGATATTATGGAAAATAAAACAGGATGATGTGAAGGGAAAGTGGCATCAGAAAAAGCGGAAGACAGAAAAGAAAGAGAGAAAGAGAAAGGTGAAATGGGCTGTGGTCTCCCAACCTCCAGAGGGTGCTCTTACACTCACCCAAGATCAGAAGGCCTGTCAGCACCTTCCTGGTGGACAGCTCTCTGAAGCCTCTGGCTTTTCTACCCCTCCCAGACTTCCTTTCCTTTTCTGGGAGTCTTTGCAGGAAGGAAGTTTGTTAAACATAGCCAACTTTGTCATAAAAGAGTGCTGGCCCCAGAGGGTTCATCAATTGATATATCACTGTGTATATTTTTGGCACTAGTGAGACAGTTTTCTTCCATATGAATATTTGGGATATTGCCAGTGTCTGAGTTTTTGTCAGTGTATTTTTTATTTTCATTTTAAAGTGTACCTGTTCCTTAGGAAAAAAAAAACCAGAAAGGAAACAAATTTTAGAAAACACAATAGTCCCAGTGGTAAAAACTCTTAATAGTTTAATATATATTTTTCCAATATCCCAGCACTATTTTGTTGTTATTGGTCTATATGCATCTTATTTTTAAAATACAGTTATAATCATATGGGGTTTATATTTAAATATTTTAAATGTACATTAAGCTTTATGGACATTTTTGATGACTGAATGACCTTATCTTATCCTTATCTTGGATATAATGTGTTTTTACACCCAATTTTATACTATTAAAATATAATAAATATCTTGGGGAACATGTTTCATGAATTATTTCATTTGGGTAAGATAGGATAAGTAGAATTATTAAGTCAAATTTTTTATTATTGTAAGACTCTTTGATGATGGGTATTGCTAATAATAATAATAATAATAAATTTAAATGACTGTTTAAATTTGCGCTGCCACAAGTTACTTTGTATATCATAATATTCTCCAGCTTTAGTTTCCTTCCACTTTACGGATTTATATAGAAGAAGTAATCTACTTTGTTCTGTGAATAGGGTTAAATCTTTGCGTTAATAGGAATCCCATGAGCACTTTGATATGCACTGGATTAATAATCAAATATGAAAAAAATTCAAAATATACATTGAAAAGTGGTATATTAAGGAGACACTTATTTACAATATCAAGAAATCAATTGTCCCTATCGCACTACCCAGACTGACATGCTGCCACGTACCTGTTCTACATGCTTTACAAATGTCAACTCAATCCTCACAGTTACCCTTGAGATGAGTATTTAAATTATCCCAGTGTTACAGACGTGGAATCTGTGGCACAGAAAGGTTAGCTTACTTGGCCAGAATCACATAGATATTAATTAGCAAGCTAGAATTTGAACCCAGGTAATCTAAGTCTAGAGACTATGTTAATTTCCCAAGTTAACTGCTATAGAGTACCTTTAAATAAGTGTCTTTAATGAATTGATTTTCAAAAATATAATGTTTCAAAAATAAAATTTCTGGAAGCACATCTAAATTTGAATGTAAACACACCTGTCAGAGGACTTATCCTTATTGTGAAAACTATCTCTTTTGAGAAGACTTAGATTCATGTTCTCATTTTCCAGATAAGGTTACTGAAGCACAGAGACGGAAGGTGACTTTGTTGTTATGTGCCGTCAAATCAGACCCGACTCATAGTGACCCCCTCCTTGGGTTTCCAAGGCAGTATCTCGATGGAAATAGACTGCCCAACCTTCCTTCCGAGGAGTGGCTGGTGGGTTTGAAGCGCCAGCCTCCTGGTTAGCAGTCAAGTGCCTTAGGCACTATGCTACCAGAGCTCCTGTGACTTAGTTAAGGTCTCCTAATTTCTAAGTCAGTGCTCTGTTTCTTTTCTATGCCATGACCTCTAATCATACATTAGAGGTTCTGCAAATCAGGGTAAGAGAGGAAACTGGCAAGTTTTATCTTTAAAAGTAGGAAAAATAAGACTCCTTGAAAGACCTTTATAAGGATTAAGTGAGATGTCACATATAAAAACATTTGGCACCATGCCTGACGTGGTAAATATTCACATTTTGGTTTTTTCTCCACTTTATTAAAACTCCTATGGATACTAATAAAAATGGTGAATATTGTTGATAAATATCAATTGAAAGTGAATGATTTCATTCATTAGTGAAGGAGATGCGCTTTAACCTAACACACATTGTTAAGGTGTATTCATGCTACAGAAAGCAAAATGTAGACATTTACATAATTCACACCCAAAAAAGAAAGAAAACCTAGATTAAACCTGACCTAGAAAGAGAAAATGAAAAATGAGCTAATGAGTGAAACAGGTGCTGAATGTACCAAACAGTCAGGCTGCACAGTCTTGGGTTAATTCTGTCCTGCTTGACAAAGTGTCCTTACTAGTTCAAGGTCTTTTTTTGAATAGTTGACGATTTAGGGGGGAATCCCTAAATATCCATAGATAAAAATGATTAACTGTTTTACAGACATTAAAATGTGTTCACAAAAAAAGGACTATTGTCATAGAATTCAGGATTCTTAGAAAGCCCAGATTTATTTTGTATGTGCTGTGAAGTTTGTTGCCTTGTATGGCTATTCAGGTAAAGTTTCAAAGTTTTTATAGTAAGATCTTCCCCAATCTCTTCTGAGTTAAATGACCTTAGTCTCCTATGGCACCAATACTTGACGATTACATCTTTTTTAATTTAAATTTTATTCATTTTGTTGTTCTTGAGAATATACACAGAAAGATATACCAATTCAATAGTTTCTACATGTACAATTTAGTGACACTGATTACATTCAAGGTGTGCAGTCACTCTCATCTTCCTTTTCTGAGATGTTTCTCCCTTATTAACATAAACTCACTGCCCCCTATGGGCGCTCTGGTAGCATAGTGCCTAAGGCACTTGACTGCTAACCAGAAGGCTGGAAGTTCAAACCCACCAGCCACTCCTCGGAAGGAAGATGGGTCAGTCTACTTCTGTAGTGATACTGCCTCAGAAACCCAAGGAGGAGTCTCTATGAGTCAAGCCAGACTCAACAGCACATAACAACAACAACAACACAACACTGCCCCCTAAAGTTCCTACCAAATATTTTGAGCAATGAGTTTGGATTATTTTTTATTTATTTATTTGCTTTGGCTGTCAATTTGATCCCATATTTCACTACCATCAAGTCAATTCTGACTCAGTGACCCCCATTGGGTTTCTAAGGCTGTAAATATTTATGGAAGTAGATTGTCCCATTTTCCTCCCGCAGAGAAGCTGGTAGGTTTGAACCCAGACCTTCTGGTTAGGAACCTAATGCCTTAGCCACTATGCCACTAGAGCTCCTTTGATCCCACGTAGATGGTTTTTAAAAGAGCTTAATGCTCAATGGAGAACTTTGTTTTACTAGTTAGGCTAAAATAAACTATTGTTCAGTTTTAAGAAGACTTCAGGTGACAGTTTTAGTGCAAGGTTTAAAGATTATCTCAGGATAATTTCAGGGGTTCATCTGCCTACTATGGCTCTAGAAAGTTCTGATTCCATGAAAATTTGAAATTCTGTCCTGTGGGCCCCCCCTTTTTTATTTTTTAGGATTTTTCTATGGAATCTTTGATCTAACAGTTCAGTGATAGTAGCTGAGCACCAACCAATTCTGATCTTATGGCAAAGGAGGAAGTCCTTCCAGGAAGCAATTAGCCACATATTCCATATTTTCCTCCTATTCCTGACTCTCATTCTTCCTCTGTCATTCCAGGTGGCTAGAAACCAATTTATGTGATTTGAATGGCTGCTTGCTAGCTTTTAAAACCACAAACACCACACAAGAAACTAGGAGACAGACAGATGCACTAAACACGATATTAGGCCAATTAACTGGGATGTCCCATGAAACCATGACCCTAAACCTCCAAACCAGGGGACCAAATCCTATGAGATGTTTAGTTGTCCATAAACGCTCTTAGCATCTACTCTGTGTGTGTGTGTGCATAAATATATCTATTACACAAATTTTACCAATTCAACTTTTTACAGGTTTACAACTTAGTAACAACAAATACAATAATTGACTCTGTGACCCTAACCTTAATTAAAGTGAATTTTCTATCAATGTTAGTCCCTCTTTTCCCATCCCTTGTTGCCACTAATAATCTTTGGTATCTATACATTTGCCTTTTCTTGTGTTTTTATATAAGTGAGGTCACATAATATCTGTCTTTTTGTGATTGACTTATTTTACTCAGCACAATGTCTTCAAGCTCCATCCATACTGTTATGTATTAAGATTTCATTTTTTTCTGCTGACTTAATATTTCATTGTATATATGGACCACAAGTTTGTTGATGTGTTAATCTGTTAATGGACATTTAGGTTGTTTCTACCTTTTGACTGTTATAAATAGTGCTGCAATGCACATTGATGTATAAGCCTTTTTTTTTTTTGAGTTTCTGCTTTCAAGTCTTTTGGGTATAGGAGTGAAATTGGTGGGTAATATGGAAGTTCTATTTTTAGTTATGTGAAGAACTGCCACACTGTTTTTCACATGGCTATAACATTTTGTATTATTACCAGCAATGCATACAAGTTCCAATTTCCCCACATCCTCACCAACATTTTACTTTTTGTTGTTGCTTTTAAAAAAAAAAAAAAAAATCTTAGCCATCCTAATGGGAGTGTGATTATCTCATTGTAGCAATGAATTTCATCTCTCAGATGGCTAATGATGCTAAACATCATTTCATGTGCTTAATGGCCATTTGAATGTCCTCTTTGGTGATATGTCTATTCAAGACTTTGCCCATTTCGTGATTGGGTTATTTGTCTTTTTGTTGTTAAATTACTGAAGTTGTATTTGATATAACTTATATTTGATATAAATACAAATATATTTCGGCCATTAGATTCTTGTTGGATATATGGTTTCTGGAGATATTCCCCCAGTAATAGCTTGTCTTCTCACTTTGTTGGTTGTCTTTGATGAACACATTTTTAATTTGTATAAGGTTTCATTTTTTTTTATTTTGCTTTTATTATTATTTTCTTATTAGTTAATCCACTGTCAAAAGCTAGGCCTGACAGTGTTGCCCTTTTTTGTTCTTCTAAGAATGTTATGGTTTTAGTTTTCCCATTTAAATCACTAATCCAGTTTGAATTTATTTTTGTACGTGGTATGAGGTAAGGATTCTCTTTCATTTTTTTGCATGTGGAAATCAAATTTTCTGTGCACCATTTATTCAAAAGATTCTTCTTTCTCTATCAAATGAACTTAATGTAACAAATGCATCTTAACTGCAATATTCAGAGGTAAATTCTGTATATTTGCTGAGTTTGCCCATGAAACTGTGAGCTCCTTAAGATCAGGATCCACATCATATTCATTTAGTACATAGTGCCTAATATATGCAGTAAATAAATATTTGTTGAATGGATGAATGGTTGAATGATAAGTGCTATGTAAATATTTACTGACTGAACAAGGAAAATTTATAGTCTATTTGTTATTTTCCTTTTACAGTTTGTTTTTGAGAACATCTTGTTTTACCAAACTTCATAGAGGTCATGTTTCCTGAAACTTACACTAGATATTAACTCTATGTATTACCTTGGTATCTGAGTAAGGAATCTGGGCATGTCATCACTAGTAAGTTATTCTTGTCTAGTAAGGTATAGTTGAGTTAACAGATTATAAATACAAGGGAATCGCCATGCTTCAGGGACTTTGCTGCAGTTAAGGTTGTTTTTTCAAAAAGTCATGGATTTACTTCATTATAAATCACAGATAATCCCTCCAGATATAGCATAGTAGAAACATTCAATATTATTTAAATAACTTTTGCATTGCTGTCCAGATGCATTCTAACTGCCTTATCATCCAAATCATAGAGTAAACCACCTAGGTATTAATGACATCATGGAATTAATAAGGAGATAACTAAGTAGAATTGGCTCATTTTCATGATATCTTGAATAATATGGTAGTTACTAGCATGTCTAAGAGTAAGAGAGTTTGATTTTTAACTTAGAGACATTTCTACAACCTTCCTCATTGTCATTTGGCAAAAATCTCCATTTGAGAAAATGCTGGTATACTTGTTCATTAATCAATTTCTAGTTCTTTCTTGGGCATGTCTGTTATATTCATCATTGTAGGTAGCACCTCATGGTAACATTAATACACTGTGAAATAAAGTCCTTGCTTTGAGAGCCTTTTAAGTTTGGCTGAAGAACCAGAATTAAGGAAAACATATTGGGGTGGGGGTGCAGCAGAGCAGGTTGGACTAACCCTTACTGAGTGATCACAACTCACCAGGTTCTATTCTAAGGATCTTATATGAATCAACTTACATAATACTGAAAATAGCCCCTGTAGGGCATCTCCTAATGTAGAATTCTTATGTAATTCTATCTTTTCAAATGTACAACCAATATCAAGTGAAGATCCCCAATAATTTTTGTTTAAAAATAAAAATAGTTTATGTTTAACTTTCAAAAGTTTGGGAAGCCCTCCTATAGACAATGAGAAGACAAAAGAAGTGAGTGCTCATATAGTTAGAGAAGGCTTTTTTGGGAAACTGAACTCAACCTAGGAGCCCTGGTGGTACAGTGGTTAAAGTGTTTGGCTGCTAACTAAAAGGTCAGTGTTTTGAACCCATTGAACTCACTAGCTGCTCTGTGGGAGAAAGACATGGCAGTCTACTTCCATAAAAAATTTACAGCCTTGGAAACACTACTGGGCATTTCTTCCCTGTTCCTATAGAGTGGCTATGAGTTAGAACTGACTAGATGACAATGAGTTTGGTTTTGGTTGGAGGTTGACCTGGGCTTTATAAGACCTTGTCCTTTGTTAAAAAGAAAAAAAAAAAAAAAAAAAAAAAAAAAAAGAAGAAGAAGAAGAAGAGTTTTATTTTGGACTCAAATCTACCACTGATCTCTGTGATCAGAAACTCATTTCTTAGCATTTAAAGAACAAGATATCAAAAAGTGGTGGTACAACTTTGAAAGCATACATTCTCCTTAGAGTGGGACGAGAGGAGAGAAGAAGGAGGGATTAAGGAGGAAGTGCTAGACAAGACTGTACTCTTGTCTTGTTTCAGTATCCGAACCAAGCAGAGACTGGGTGACTCTCAAGTCTGAGAGTGTTCTTGGGTAGGCAAACCTAGGAACAGGAAGCATCTGAGGTTAGAATTTGGTATTAAAAGGTATTTTGTGATTGAAACATTCGCTTTGTGAGTTTGAGAAAGCTGTTTCACCTGGTTGAACTTCAAGTTCCTTATCTGTGCAATGGAGATTATGAGTTAGTTGTACAAAACAAATAAGAAATCCCCTCATTACCATCAAGTTGATTCTGACTCAGAGCTACCCTACAGGACAGAGTAGAACTGCTCCTTAGGGTTTTCTAGGCTGTAATCTTTATGGAAGCATCTTTATGCCTCATCTTTTTCCAATGGAGCAAGTAGTAGGTTCAGACCACCAACCTTCCATTTAGCAACCAAGAGCTTAACCACTGTACCACCAGGGCACATTCAAATAAAAAATCAGTTAATACAATTTATGACATGCAAGCATTGAATAAATATTATCTTCCTTCTTCTAACTCCCTCAGATATGACAATTCCCCTTTCAGTTTAGTTTGTACTAGAATAAAATGAAATATCCTAGAAAGAAACTTTTTAGCTTTTGCATTTAAGATTCAAAGGTGAAGAATCAGGTTCACCGTGTGAACTAGATCAGATTTTAACTATGTCAACCCCTCTCACTCAGTGTTCATTATATGACATCACTGTGCTGTTAACGTTGTCACATGCCTTTGAGCCAGTTCTAGCCAAAGCAACCCTATGTACAACAAAATGAAACACTGCCTGACCTTGCACCATCCTTACAATCATTGGTACATTTGAGACCATTGTTGCAGCTGCTATGTCAATCTATTTTATTGAGGGTATTTCTCTTTTTTGCTGACCCTCTACTTTGCCAAGAAGATATCTTTCTCCAGAGACCAGTCACTCCAGATAACATTTCCAAAGTAAGGGAAATGAAGTCTCACCATCCTTGCTTCTAAGGAACATTTTGGCTGTACTTCTTCCAAGACAGATACGTTCATTCTTCTGGAACGCCATCATATGTTCAATATTCTTCATAACATCATAATTCAAAGGTAGCAATTCTTCTTTAGTCTTCCTTATTCATTGTCCAGCTTTCACATGTGTATGAGGCCATTGAAAATCCATAGTTAAGGTTGTGTGTCAACTTGGCTAGGCCTGGTTGAGTGGCTGGGCAGCTGTGTGTCATTATTCCCCATGATGTGATTGGTAATTAACTCCATGGTAGAATCTATTGGAACAGCTTTAGGGATGTAGTCTGCTTCCTGTATATAAGAAACAGCTTTGGGAATGGTCTCTAGCCTTTTGTCATGCTTGAACCCTGCATGTAGCCAAGTTGTTGTTCAACAGCCTGCCATGCCCTGCTGATTTAAGGACTTCATCTAGACTTCAATTAGTGGCTTGCCATGTTGTTTGGTAACATTGGGACTGTGCCTTTTTACTTGTCAACCTTGGGCTTGTCAGCCTCAGCAGCCAGCAGCTGTCTGAGTGAAGAAAAATCTGCAGCTTCAGTGGGCTGGGAGCAGGAGTCAGAGCTGAAGCCCAAGGTTGAGGGGCTTTCACCCAGCCCCTAGAGCCTGGCACTTCGAACTCGGACTTAAAGCTTCCAAACTGTAAGAGAATAAACTCCTGTTTGTTCAAGAAATTCCATTGTGATTTATTTCTGTCAGAATGATACTAGGTAACCAAAACATATGGCTTGGGCCAGACACACCTTAGTCCTCAAAGTGACATCTTTCCTTTAAAACACTTTAAAGAAGTCATTTGCAGCAGATGGAATTTGTCCTTTAATTTCTTAACTGCTACTTCCATGGGTGTTGATTGTGGATCAAAATAAAATGAATTTCTGAAATCCTTGATAACTTTAATCTTTTTTCCACTTATCATGATGTTGCTTATTTGTCTACTTGCAAAGATTTTTTTTTTTTTTCTGTTGAGATATAATTCATACTGAAAGCTATAGTCTTTCTTCTTTACTTTCAGCAAGCAAGGTTGTGACATCTGCACATTACAGGTTGTTAATGAGTGTTCCTCCAATTCTGATGCCACATTCTTCTTCGTGTAGTCCATCTTCTCAGATTACTTGCTCAGCATACAGGTTGAAGAAGTGTGGTGAAAAGATATTACCCTGACACACACTTTTCCTGATTTTAAACTATACAATAACACCTTGTTCTGTTTGAAAAACTGCTTCTTGGTATCTATATTGGTTCTGCATGAACACAGTTAAATGTTCTGGAATACCATTATTCACAATGTTATCCATAATTTTCTATGATCTACTCAGTAGAATATCTTTGAATAATCAATAAAACACAGGTAAACATCTTTCTAGTGTTCTCTGCTTTCAGCCAAGAGCAATGTGATGTCAATAATGATATCCCTTGTTCCATGTCCTCTTCTGCATCTAGCTTGAATTTCTGGTACTTCTCTGTTGATGTATACTGCTGCCACCTTTGAATTATTAATAATATTGTTTGATAATTTCTACATAATATAGGATCACCTCATTTTGGAATGGGAACAAATATGGATCCCTTCCTGTCATTTTTTTAGGTAGCTATCTTCCAAACTTCTTAGCATAGATGAACAAATGTTTCCAGCATTGCATCCATTTGTTGAAATATCTCAATTGATATTCCATCAATTTCTGAAGACTTGTTTTTAGCCAATGTCTTCAGTAGAGCTTGGACTTCTTCCTTCAATCCATCAATTTAATCATCTTCCCTAAAAACAACAACAGAACTGTTTAATTATCATCCCTAGCACATTATTAATGTATTCTCTCTTCTCCTATTTGAAATGGTGTTGGTATTATCTATCCTTTATGATTTAACCTCAATGAGTATTTGAGAGGATGTTCCCAATCTACAGAGCATCTTCCATGTAGTGCAAATTCAGTAGTGTGAATGTTATTATAGCTGTTGTTACCAGAGGTATTGGTGCCTGAAGATTTTCAAATATATAACCCTTTTGCTAACATATGCTGCCTGAGAAAATATCATTTTAAATATCCTTTATGTAAAAGTCCAAACGACCATCACAAGGAACTGCTCTTTGGGAATCTGTCGCCTGCCTAATTCCCAAATAAACATTTCTTGAATTTTGTTAAATGCAAACATTTTCTCTTTATGCTTGAGCCTGGTGCATTGCCTTTTGCTGAAACTGTTTTTCCATAAAATTGCTATGGTTGGTTTCTCAACCCAGAGGGAAGAAAAAGGTTTTATAATGAAAATGCTGACAGGTTCTTATCTACAGCAGTATGAATGGGGATGCTATGATCTCATTTATTGTAGAAACCGATGCCTGTTTAGGCTGAAGGGAGAGCAGACATCCCCTAGAACTCTGGGCTTTTGGATTTTTATTTTGAAAAGTTTGCAGAGGGTTTAAAAAAATAGCTTTATGGTAATAGGAAACTAGGGCTATGTAAACTACACCTTTGTTCTTCCTGTAAAGTTGTAAATTAAATTTCAATAGAAGTCTTAATTGAAGGTAGTCATGGGATTTTTAGAGGCAGGAATGGTGATTGTATACTTCCTTGCTGCATGCACAACTATTTAAAAAGACTCCTCAGTCAATTGTTATCATCATTATTTAGATAACATTATGAATTTAGTTTTTTTTTGTCCCTCAATAACACTAGCTTATGAGGTAGATATTTTACAGGTGAGGAAACTACAGGACATTATGTTTCAAATTCACTTCACTAGATGTGTTCAAGCATCACACTGAAGACTACCTCTTCATATTATTCAGGTGGAAAATCTCTTGTTGGAATTGCACTGGATGCTCTTTCAAGTCTCTTTTATATCCACTCTTTATAAATAACTCTATGTCTTACCCAAGACCACAAAGGGTGTAAGTGATGCAATTGGTGTTAAACCTAAGTTTCTGAGTTCAGACCCAGGGCAAGTCTTTGTTCTCTTGCTTGTCCCTTCTTACACATTTCCTAGGGATTGATCATACTTCCAAGGCCTTGAACCAAGATATTTCTGGGATTTTGTCAAGAACAGAGGGTGGAGTTGGTGCTTGCCCTATAACACATATATTTGTGGTCAAAATGAGTGTGTGCTACCTAATTGGGTCATGAGGGGTAAGTACAGAGGCTCAGCAAATGCATGTCAAGTCAAATCAAATTACACCTGTCATTGTTTTACATCCTACTTTAAAGGTCCAGGCCCTGCATATTTCTTTCCCACTTCCATCAAATCTGTTTCATATGTGACTCCATTATCAGTTATTTATACTCATAGTGTCAAGCCAAGAAACTCAAGAAGTGTTTGTGTACTGTATATGCCCAAACTCTGCTACTTCTCTTGTGGATATTTGTGGACCAAATATATCTTTGGCTAAGAAATGAAAATATTCATTTCTGTAAAGATGCTTAGGTGGTGGGCTTTATGGGTTCTAGAGAGGCACAGAATAATTGCTTATAAAATTGTTTCTGGAGAAACCAATTTTCCAATATCATTACCAAAGCCTAAGAATTTGCTGTGGAGTCCCTGATGGTGCAAACATTTAAGTGCTCCATTATTAACTGAAAGGTGGAGGTTTGAACCCACCCAGAGACACATCAGAAGATAGGCCTGGTGATCTGCTTCTGAAAAATTAGCCATTGAAACTCCTGTGGAGCAGAGTTCTATGAATAAGGAAGAATGAAGAATTAGTACATTAGAATTATGGTATTAGCAATGAATATTGAATATATCATGGACTGACAAAAGGACAGACAAATCCATCTTGGACCAAGTACCACAGGACTGTTTCTTAGAAGTGAGGATGGGCAGATCTTGTCTCTTGTATGTCATGTTGTCAGAAGGGACCAGTCCCTAGAGAAGGATTTCATGCTTGGTAAAGTACAGGGTCAGCGAAAAAAGAAGACCCTCAACAAGATGGATTGACAACAATGGGCTCAAGAATAGCAAGGATCATGAGGATGGTGGAGGACTGGGCAGTGTTTTCTTCTGTTGTACATAGGGTTGCTATGAGTCAAAACCCACTTGACAGCACCTAACAACAAGAAGTATTTGCTTCTGGTATCTGTGTTTGCTAGGTATGTCTAATTCTTAGATGTTACAAGACCTTCATGGTTATGTTTGATTCTATTCAGTTGGATTCAGAAGGGTAACTCCTAAGTTTTCTGACCAAACAGGGTAACCCAAAATGTCTGCTTTATCTACACAGTTAGATGTTCTGCAGTCTTTAATAAGTATTTGGCATGGGCTTCTGTGTCTTCACATCTCAAGAGAAGTGATCCATTTGGCAAATCCTTGACTTCCTTTTGCTGTTATTCAGTTAATTTTCCTCTTTGATGACGTTTTCTTTTACATAATTTCTTACTGAAGCAATCTGAATATCTGTGCAGGAAGTGCAATTCCAATACAACTGAATTTTAACAAGTGAAGAGATAATGAATGGCCTTAAATAGATTTTCAGAGGTTCAGCTTTTTTGACTAGATTATTTCCTTTTGGAGAAGCATATTTTCCAGAATGAATTCTATCAGCCCCAGTACTATACAGATGATGGTGGTTTTGAAGATTTGTGTTACTTATCAAAGACTCAGTTCCATTGGTCTAATTCCATTTTAAATTGTGGTGAATGTATCAAGGTGTTCTAACATGCCATTCAGAATATATTAATGAGATGGTTCACAACATGTGTACACAGTTGCTTACTTTCAAAAGAACAATCCTTATGTATTGAACAGTTTGCAGTTCTTCCCTTGCACATAGCCTGGCTACTCAGAGCCCCAAAGGTACATTGTTTGTATAGCAGCTTTTAGCTCTGAATCATATAGCATTTTGTGCTGTCATTTAATGGTTATATATTTATATATAAATAGTCAACTTTCTTACTCTGGAAGAACATTTTTGTTTATGAAATAAATTAAGATTTTATCCTCTTCTGTACTTGCCCAGTGGTTCACAATGATATGGCCTCTTTATAAGGAGGGAGAAGAGCAAAGAAATTTCAATAATATGACTAATCTCTGGTTATTCTTCAGGAGTCAATTGTGTCATCTCTTCATGGAAAATATTCCTGCTGCCTCTCTTCCCTCTGCCCCCAAGGAGTCATGGATTTATTTATTATCATATTGAGCTGTAATGTCACAGACATTACATACCTTGGGATCAGAACCTGAGTTACCTTTTTTAATCCCTGACTATTAGTACATTCTGGAGAATACTAAAGGATCAATAACTGCTAAATGAATAGTTTATGTTTAATTTTCTATTTAAACCTTTATATTTAATTATTTAGGCAACTGAGATCTAGTGTTGATGCCAAAGAGGAAGGACCTGTTCTACTTTTATTAAAATTTCCCATGCCTCCCTATCCTACTTTATTTTTTAGGATATTACTAGCTGAATATAAGTTTTACTGAACTCCACATCATGAGAACAGAGGGTAAAATGAGACATTGATGAATATATTTTGAATGAACAAATAAATTAATTAATCAGCTCCCATACTGAGCCAAAGCCTGATTCCTAAAAGTTGGATGATAAGTGCTTATTTAAGGAAATCTATCTTAAAACTCTTTATAGTTTAGTAATAACTGGGATAGATTTGTTTTGCTTTTATTACTTATGAATTGACACCAGCTTTCAGCTCTCTGATAGCCTCAAATCCAGGTACTGTCTAGTCTCTTTAAAGGAGCTGACTGATTTGACTGTAAAGAATAACAAATCCTGCATTTCACAGGATGAGATCTGGCTCCAGTGCTGCCATAGGAGACTGGCAGCGTTGGTGTTCTGGTCTTCTGACTTTGGTGTAGACATGTAGTCAAAAAATATCCAGAGAGAGGAAATCACAGCTGCTTGAAAATTCCCTTATGTGTGGTAGGCTTCTTAACGCTGTCATCTTTTCCATCCTGATTGAACTAGAATTACCAATCCCTATATAAATCCTTTGGAATGAAGTCCAGCTAAAACTAGTTTTATTTTCCCTTTGGTAGCTGATCTATTTCAAATGCTCTATTCCCTTTAAGAAATTGCTCTGACCAACTAGCAGAACTGCTAAAGACTGTTGCTAAGAGCAACCATCTAAGAAGTTCTTAAATTAACTAGCAAGCCACCTCAAATCCTTTCTAGAAATGAGTGCATACTCACGTGCCTGCTTAAATAACAAATGCATATGTAAATGATAACTCAGTCATTACCCAGAGATTCAGGTTAAGCAGGGCTTCTGTATAGAGGAACCAATCAAGAAGCAAGAAATGAGACAGCTTTGTCAAGATAAGAATGTTAATTAATTAATTATAAAGTATTCTGGTGAATAGGGGAGCTCTAGCAGCACAGTGCCTAAGGCATTTGACTGCTAGCCAGAAGGCTAGTGGTTCAAACCTCCCAGCCACTCTTCAGAAGGAAGGCTGGGCAATCTACTTCCGTAGTGATACTGCTTCAGAAACCCAAGGAGGGGTCGCTATGAGTTGGATCTGACTTGACCACAGTGAGTTCTGGAGAATAGTGGTTAAGCCGTTTGGATATCAAAATGCTTCTTATTTAATCATGGTACTGCTATGGATTTTGGGCTACATGTTGCAAACCTAGGCCATGCACTACATGAGAATCAAAGTTCTCCCTTACTTAGGTATCTCTGTATACCTAGTGCCCAGTGAGATACCAGACACATAAACTAGTTGCTATGGAGTTGATTCTGGCCGATGATGTCCAACGTGTGTTGAAGCAAAACTGTCCTCCATAGGATTTTCAGTGACTGATTTTTCAGAAGTAGATCACCAGGCCCTTCTTCTGAGGAATCTCTGGGTGGACTGGAACCACCAACCTTTAGGTTAGCAGGTGTGTTGCCCAGGGACTTCAAATGGCACTTGTTGTTAGAGGTCGTTGAGTTGTTTCCTACTCATAGTGACTGTGTATGACAGATAGGACTGCCCCATTGAACTCTTTATGGGAACAGATCGCCAGGTCTTTTCTCCTGCTGAGCCACTGGGTAGTTGGAACTGCCAACCTTATGGTTAGCAGCTGAGTGTTTAACCATTGTGCCACAAGGGGTCTTTACCTAGGACATACTATGTGCTAATTAATATTTGCATTATAAAGGAAGGGATGACTGTCTAGTTAATATTTTCATTTTATAAATGAGGAAATGGAGGCTCAGGGAAATAAACACCATTCCCCAGTTTTGTAGAGCAGAAATGGCTAAGCTCATCTTCAAACCCAGCTCTGCCTCACTCTGAAGACCCTACCCTGAAGTCAAATGTTTCTTCTTTTAAGTACTTTCCAGGAAGGAAAAAAAAAAAAAATGCTTTGTAGGACCCAAGTCTGGACTCTTTATAGCTTGGGAATTGGCACCTGTGAAAATAGTGTATCAGAATGTGAGTTTTCAAATCAGACACGAATTTAAAACTCAATTCCTATCAATTATTAGCAGTAGATAAATGGGCAGCCAAAACTAAAACCAAAACCAACCCCACAGCCACTGAATCAATTCTGATGCATAGCAACTCTATAGGACAGAGTAGAACTACCCCATAGTGTTTCCAAGGCTGTGATCACAGAAGCAGACTGCCTCATCTGTATCCTAAAGAAAGGCTTGTGGGTTCCATCTTCTGACCTTTGCCAAATGCTTTGTTGTGACTGCTGTGAAATTCCTGAGGACTAATCTTCAGGTGCAAAATTGAGATAATACTATTGGCTTTTTTTAAAAAAAGATGTGTTAAGAATTTAATGAAATTGTAAATTAAGTTAATTATATAGGCACTTCGTGTGATATATGCCAAGAAATAGTGGCCGTTATTATTACTGTTATTTGAAACAGAGGAGAAAATAATGTGGTAATGTGCTATACTGTGGAATATATTCCAGATAGCTAGCTAGCTAGATGGATAGATGATAGATAGATAGACAGATAAATACAAACTGCATGACTGAGTATGTGCAACATCAGTTTTTTTTTTTTTTTTTAAATCTATTTTTTAAATTTAGAAGGAAGTGGAAAGTAACTCAGGAGCTCTTATATACCTTTCTAGCCTGAAAAACTATTTTCATTCCCTTATTTAACATTGCGCTGAGAATATCTCCAAAATTGCAGAGGACCTGATTTTCTTGTGTTAATTATCATTAAATTTGTTTGCCAAAACCATTTTTTTTCTCTAACTTCAGCACTTGAGAACCAAGTGGCCAATTATGCATTAATCTTTTGAGAAAAATGAAATTTAGGAAGCAGCATTTTGTAGAATGGAGGATTCCTTGTTTATCATTGAGAAGGGATCAATTTTCGTGGAGAAATGTTTGACTCTTGCAAACACGAATGGCAAACATTTATTCCCTCCATTTGCTGAACCACGTAGTTCTGCACCCTCAGCTTATCTGGTGGAAATCACATGCTTTAATTTCTTGTGACTTTGTTCAGATCTGATCTAAGGGAAAAAAGGTCAGACAATTTTGAACAAGTCAAATTTCAGGGTTTTCCTCAGAGAAATCAAGTAAGCCCTAGTACTGTGCACACAATTGAAACTGATTCATGTGAACTGTGGTACATTATATTCTTTCTTGTAATGACGGCCCATTCCTTTTTTAAAAGAAAGATGACTCAATTCATTCAAGCAAAGGAATACCTTATTCATCTGGCATAATAAGGAAGATGTGGGTTCTTAGGCACATTTTTCTCAAATGAAGGAAGTCCCCTTAAGTGTATAAAACATGTGGACCAAATGAAAGCTCTTGGGGGGGAAGCTTTATCATTATTAATAATTATTAATTTATTATTTAACAACTATATATTGTGCTAGACACTATATGAGGCTCTGAGAAGGCAATGATGAAGAAAATAGACACAGTCGCTCTTTCATGGAGTCTGTAGTGCAATTGTTGTTGTTATTGTTATGTGCCATTGAGTCGGACCCGACTCAGCGAACCCTCCTTGGGTTTCAAGGCAGTATCACTACGGAAGTAGATTGCCCCATCTTCCTTCTGAGGAGTGGCTGGTGGGTTTGAACCGCCAGCCTTCTGGTCAGTAGTCAAGTGCTTTAGGCACTATGCTACCAGAGCTCCCTCTATAGTGCAATGGAAGAGACAAATAGCATAGCAAATACATACACTGTAATATTAAAAAAAAAAGGCATTGTAGAAGATTTTATAGGCCTGACTAAAACTGGAAGGTCATGGAAGGCTTCTCTGAGGAAGTAGTATTTAGGAAAGATGAATTGGAGTTAGAAAAGTGAAGATGAATGGCTGGGGTTAGTAAGGTAGGGAAGCACTGTAAGATCATGAAAAAGGAAATATTTGAGCGGATTGTCAATGGCTTGATGATGGATTAAATGGGGAAGGGAGTAAAAGCAAAGGAAGAGTCAAAGGACATTTCAAAGTTGTAAGCCTGGAGTTCTGGGAGAATGGTGATAACGTCAACAGAACTAGGGAAATTAAAAGTGACTCATAAGAGCCCTATAAGACAGAGTTGAAGGACCCCATAAGGCTATAATCTTCCTAGAAAGAGTGCTGGTGATTAAACTCTTGACTGCTAACTGAAAGGTCAATGGTTCAAACCCACCAGCTGCTCTTTCTGAGAAAGATATGGCAATGTGCTTCCATAGTAATATACACATGATCTGTTTTATCCTATAGGGTCACTATGATTCGGGATTGACTTGACAGTAATGGATTTGGTTCGGTTTAATCCTTATGGCAGACTGCCACATCTTTCTCTTTTGGAGTGGCTGGTGTGTTCAAACTGCTGATCTTTCTGTTAGCAGCCTAGAGCTTAACACCTATACCACCAGGCCTCCTTCAGAGAGAATTGGAGAGTTGAAAATCTCCACGATAAGTGGAGGATAGAAAGTGTTTAGTCAAGACTAAGAAATGTGGTACTACAGCAATAAAGTTAGGAGAGAAAATTAAGAGTAAGGAAGCTGAAGTTACTGATAATTCACTCATTCATTCATTCACAAACATATATTGAATGCCATGCTTTAAAAACACACTAAGCACTTGTTGTTGCTAGATGCCATCAAGTCAGTTCTGACTCACAGTGACACTATACACAACAGAACAAAACACTACCTAGTCCTGCACTGTCCTCACAATCATTGTGATGCTTGAGACCATTGTTCAACCACTGTGTCAGTCCTTTTTTTTGAAGGTTCTTCTTCTTTTTTATGATCCCCTACTTTACCAAGTGTGTCTTCTCTAGAGACTAGGCCCTCCTAACAACATGTCTAAAGTACATGAGACAAAGTCTCACCGTCCTTACTTCTGGGCAGTATTCTGGATGTACTTCTTCCAAGCCAGATTTGTTTGATGGTATGTTTAGTATTCTTTGGCAACACCATGATTAAAATGCGATGATTCTACTTTGGACTTGGGACGTCAAAATAAATAAAGTGGACATATGTCCAAGGAAAAGAGAATAAGTATAGAGAAAAAATGTGATTTGGTATTTCCAATAGAAGCAAGAGTTTGAAAGCTAAATTGTGGGTTGTTTAGGGAAGAGGGTAGAATAAAAGAATAGAAGCCACAGCTGTGTATTATTGAGAAGATATTCAGAGAAAGAAGGGAGAGAAATAAGTTGTATTCTTGGTATCTCAGTAAGGTCAAGTGAAGGTTCTACTCTGTATTTATTTAGACAGAGCAACAGAAAGAAGAGAAAATGAAGACACTGAAAGTGAGTGTAAAGAAAATAGGCAAATATTGGGAATCATAAGATTCGGATTCCAGAATACTTTCTTCTGTGAATACATTCCCTCCAGTTTTGGGGTTTCCATTTGCTTATCAGTAAAAATTTAAAGGGGCCTAAAACACTTCTCTAAAGTTGCTTCCAGTTTTAACATTCTAAAGGTCTAAGAAAGCAGTCTCAGAGGAGGTGATCAGGATTTAAAATGAGGGCGCAGGATCTATCATGCATTAAATAGCTATTTTAGAGTGAGTTGCTGTACTAGACACGTTTTTCTTCTCAATAACTCTCAGAAGTAAATATCATAATTCTTCTATTAGAGAATAGAAGCCTGAGATTATAGAGATTAATTGAGTTATTCAAAATGACCAGCCAAAATGGAAGAGCTGAACTTTCAATCCAGACAGAGAGGAAAAAGAGAAAATAGAGTCTCTCTCCTGCTGGAATTTTGCATCTTTAAGAAAATAGAAAAAGATATGTTGAGAGTAGGAGAAGGAGTTTTGGAGCAAGAACCTGTGAAGAGCAGAAAAGGTCTAGGTCAATGATGACTGGGAATAGATCCAAGAGGAAGACAAAATTGTCCCACTGTAGTGGTTCTTCCTAGGTATTCAGTGTTTACCTAGTTCTCTGCCTAGTCTCATTTACAGCATTTTGTTCTACAGCCTGAGATTGAGAATGGATGAGCAGGAACTGGAGATAGTCCAGTATCCAAGACTGGAGCATATATCTGGGTGGAAGTTAAAGTGGGAAGCCAGGGAGTGATGGCAAGATGTGCTGCCATGGCTGACTGTAGGCTCAATGCTGGGCCACGAGTCAGGGTACTCAGAAGCTGACTCACTACATGGATGCCTTTGCTTTTCTTTGCTCAATTATCTACTATATCTTCTGTAATCATTAAAAATACAAAACAAAAGTAGAGGGCTTTGGAATAAAGCTTGAATCCATACACCAACCCTACTCACTGAGTGATCTTGAGCAAGTCATTAAACCCCTCAGTCTTGTATCCTCTGCAATGTGGGGCTGTTTGAAAGTTGTTGAAAATATTATCTGAGATAAAGAACATAGTTTTGGTTATAAATAATAATGTTATGATAGTATATTGTTATTAACACTATGTTTGAGTGAGATCTGATTTTATGGAAATTTTTGTTCTCCTAATATTTCACTTAGCATACTTGATCACTTTTTTCACAAAATAACTTCATTCTCTCACTTCATAATCTTATAAGAAGAATTCTCAATGTGTCTCAGTACAAATAAATTTTTATATAATACTCGTGATAATGAGGGCAGATTCTTTTCTTTTCTTTTTCACTTAACCTTAGTTTATTCAGTCTGACATGGGCTTCACTGGATACTCCTATTTGATTTCAGTGTACTCCAAATTAGATTTAGTAATATTTTCTCCTGAAGTATGAATTATGTTATCCTATACTATATCACCACATTATAAGGATACTATTCATTACAAAATGATGTATTAAATAAGCATTGTGAAATTTCACCAATTTTAAGTTCCTGTTGCTTGTTAATTTTTGTTAACAGCACAGAAAGTAAATGGAGAAATCTAGCATTTATTTATTTATCTACCATATGGAAGGAGGAGGTTCTGGGTGGTACAAATGGTTAACATCCTTAGCTACTAACTGAAAGGCTGGAGGTTTGAATCAACACACAGGCAACTCAGAAGAAAGGTCTGGTGATCTCCTTCTGAAAAAATATCAGCCACTGAAAACTCTCTGGAGTACAGTACTACTCTAATACACATGTGCTTGCCCTGAGTCAGAATCAGCTCAAAACCCACTGGTTTCTCATGTATGTAAGAATCTATCAAAAATATTTTATATATAACATATATGTAATACTCTAAATGAACATATGAAATATTAGTCCATATTACAGATAAGGAAATAAGCTCAGATGGGCTAAGTGAATTTCCTTATGTATTGCTAGGAAGTGGTACAGTACACATTTGAGCCCAAGTTGGTTAGAGTAATGTTCATGCACTTTTTCTAACATAGCACATTTGCCAATGTATCATGAAAGAGTGAAGCTTTTCTTCTTCAGTACCAAAGCCATTCTATGTGAAGCCCTTTTTCTAGTTGCCTTAAAATGAAAGGGAATAGAATGGGGAGTCCTTTAGAATTGTATCTTACAAACAAAAAAGAAGGCAATGAGTCAGAGCCTACCATTAGGAGAAAGAGAGGGGAAGTATAAGACATAAGATGGGAATGGAAGAGGTAGAAAGTGAAATGTTTTGAGCAGCATCCTTGTACTAGACTCTAAGCTAGACACCAGAACTCTAGGTTAGGGCCAGATCAGGTGAGAATTCTTCAAGAGTATTTGAATTAAAAGGATCCCAACAATCATTCCTTATTTTGTTGGAATCTAGGATAACTCACAGTTCACCCTCTTCTGGGGACTTTTGGTGACAGCAAGCTCTTCACTACATAGCTCATTTGGTTATTAGCAGCTCTGATCATTAGAGAGAACTTCCTTATACTAACAATAATTAAAGTAAACCATTACTTATTGTATTTCCCCTGTACATCAGACATTTTATTGACATTGTTCCTATCCTTACCCTAGCACTTCAAGTTAAGTAAGTCTATATATCGGACATTTGGAGAAATCCAGGGGCATGCCATAACAGCTAGTAAGGACTAAATCCTTTGACTCCTTTTCTTACCCCAAAACTGCCTTTCTGCAACTCTTATCCACTGGCTCTTTTCGAAGAAGAAATCCAGGAGTTGGAGGTACAGTTAAAGTCTGCAGGGACTTGGGAGTTATGAATGCTGTGCAATGAGATCAGAAGGGAATGGAGGTGGAGAGAGGTCCATAGTGGTTGGTGTTACAAGCAAATATAGCTGACACCTTGGAGTATGGGATTTTATCCATAAGAAGATGACTGGAAAAAATTAAACTATAAAATAGTGAAAAATGATGACTATCCCATGCTGCACGTATGAGGACATAGATATTGTTTTAAATGTCTGAATAGGAAAATATTTTCAGAACTACTTATAGAAATTCAGTGGTGACAAATTATGACAGAAGATTTTTAATGCAATTCATTTACATGGTACTCTTTTCTATATAATTAGTTTTAAAAATCTGTCGATTTCTAATGACACAATTCTTTCAGATGCGTATCTTGGGATATATGCTATATATATTTTTTAAAAAATTGCATAGAGCAGTTAAACTTGGAGACTAAACAGATATGACCTGTTAAAGTGTTATTGATAGGTGCCATTAGGTCAATTTCAGCTCATAGCAACCCTAGCTACAACAGAATAAACACTGTCTGGTCCTGTGCCATCCTCACAATCTTCGCTGTGCTTGAGTCCTTATCACAGCCACTGGTGTCTATCCATCTTGTTGAGGGTCTTCACCTTTTTTGCTGACCATCTATTTTACCTAGAATGGTATCCTTCTCCAGGGACTGGTCTCTTCTGAAAACATGACCAAAGAATGAGAGGCCAAGTCTGGCTGTTCTCACTTCAAAGGAGAATTCTGCCTGTACTGCTTCCAGAACAGATTTGTTCATTCTTCTAGTAGTCCATGGGGCATTTGATGTTCTTTGCCAACACCATAATTGAAATGCATCAACTCATCTGTGGTCTCCCCTAGTCATTGTCCAACTCTCACATGCATATGATGCTATTGTAAATACTATGGTTTGGGTCAGGTACACCTTAGTCTTCAAAATGACATCTTTACTCTTAAACACTTTAAAGAGGTCTTTTGCAGCTGATTTGACCAATGCAATATGTCCTTTTATTTCTTTTTATT